>NC_089502.1:142466455-142557387 GCF_036850765.1 Saccopteryx bilineata | reverse complement strand
CTTCTTGGTTTCCGGGGGGTCAGTAGCCACTACACACCCCATCTGGTTGTTATTTACGTGCGACTGGGAATGAAGACACGTCTCTCAGAAAAGTGGTGATGGATGAAGCTGTGATATATCTATTTTAATGTTCTGTGTTGTAGAGCAATCAAGTGCATTTTTAGTCTAAATGGTTGGTACGTAGGCAACAGGATGGTGGGTGAGTGCTCAGGCGGCTGAGCTCAGGAGAGCACACAGCTCTTCCTGGGTCTCCTGAGTCCTGCTCGCTGCCTGGAACCCGGACCCCACCTCTGAAGCCCAGCTCTTACTGGGGTCTCCTGAGTCCTGCTCAGTGCCCGAAACCCGGACCCCACCTCTGAAGCCCTCTCGAACACCGTGGAGTGTGTTTCAGATATACTCTGCCTGTAAGATGTTCAGGATGCGTGGACGGTAGGGGTGCTGGGTAATCATGCTCCCATTGTTGAGCCAACACCCAGATGGACATTCATTGAGCAGATGGACCCGCCTGTGACTGCAGGCATCACCTGCCTTGACTTGGCCCTGAGGTCTGGGGAGATGTGGTGACCATGGCACATGCTCGCCCTTGGTCTACACTAGGGCTTGATGGGTAGGTCCTGGGGCTGCCGGGCTAGCGGTCTCTCCTACTGCTTCCCGGCCCACCTCCTTCTCTCACCAGTCCCGCCCACCAGGCACCATTCCCCACCTGTGCACTCCTCCCTCCGCCCCCACATTCAGTGTCCTGTCCTGTCCCTTCATACCCCACCCTGTGCCCATCTGCACCGTCTGTCTGCCCACCACCTGTCTCCCTCCATGCGCCCCGTAGTCCCCTCTCTGCCCCCCCCCCCGCCTGCCCCGTGGGGAGATGGTGGCTTTGTGGAGCCCCTTCCCCACTGGGCAGTCTCTCTGCAATTTCCCACCCACGCCCCGTGGTGCAAAGCAGGCTCTGGCTGGCCCGATGTCACCAGGGACATGGTTTTCAGAGGGGGAGGCAGATAAGCAGGAACAGACTTCCAGTTACAGAGCAAGTCCCAGTGATGTGATCGTGTTCACATCGTCAGAACTTTGCAGGGTGGCTGGTGGTCATTGCATGGTGAGGGGCAGAAATGTGGGATTGCTGTTGTGCACCTGGAAGTAACCTCCTGTTGTGTGTCCACTCTCTCTGTGAGGGAGACAGGCACCATTTCTTGGGGTTGAGCTGTGCTGAAGGTGCTGTCGTGTGCCCTGAAGCACCAGGTGAGGAGCTGTTCCCTTGGTGAGCAGGGCAGCTTCTGGCACGGACTTGTTCATGATTTCCATCAAAATACCTTACAACAGTTTGTTATGTCGGGTATGACATTGTAATCACCTTCCCACTTTAAGTTGTCTTTCCTTTCAAAGGAGCATAGTCGGACCTGACCAGGCGGTGGTGCAGTGGATAGAGCGTCAACCTGGGATGCTGAGGTCCCGGGTTCTAAACCCCCGAGGTCACCGGCTTGAGCATGGGGTCGTCAGCTTGATTGTGGGATTTTTTTTTCTTTTTACAGAGACAGAGAGAGAGATAGATAGGGACAGACAGACAGAAACGGAGAGATGAGAAGCATCAATCATTAGTTTTTCGTTGCGCGTTGCAACACCTTAGTTGTTCATTGATTGCTTTCTCATATGTGCCTTGACCACGGACCTTCAACAGACCGAGTGACCCCTTGCTTGAGCCAGTGACCCTTGGGCTCAAGCTGGGTTTTATTTTTAATTTTTATTTTATTCATTTTTAGAGAGCAGAGAGAGAGGGCGAGAGAGAGAGAGAGAGGAGAGAGAGACGGGGGGGGAGCTGGAAGCATCAACTCCCATATGTGCCTTGACCAGGCAAGCCCAGGGTTTTGAACCGGCGACCTCAGCATTTCCAGGTCGACGCTTTATCCACTGCGCCACCGCAGGTCAGGCAAGCTGATGAGCTTTTTCCTCAAACCAGATGAGCCTGCACTCAAGCTGGCGACCTCGGGGTCTCGAACCTGGGTCTTTTGCATTCCAGTCCGACGCTTTACCTATTGCACCACCGCCTGGTCAGGCAATTGTGGGATTATTGACATGATCCCAGGGTCGCTGGCTTGAGCAAGGGGTCACTGGCTCGGCTGGAGCCCCCAGGTCAAGGCACATATGAGAAAGCAATCAGTGAACAACTAAAGTGATGCACTATGAGTTGATGCTTCTCATTTCTCTCCCTTCCTGTCTCTGTCTCTCATTTAAAAAAAGGGGGGGAAAAAAAAAGAACACGCTTTCTCGCCTCCTTAAGTCACAAACTTCCTAAACTAAATCAGATATACTTAGGATTTACATAGTAAATTGACAAATTAGGTAGGAACTTTCTTTTCCTCTGAAATGAAAACAAGAATCACTGTTTGTACCATTTGCCCATGGGGTGGTTTAGCCAAGCGGAGCCGGGGTATTTGCTGGGGGTTTCCGGGAAAAACACCAGCCTACTTTCCAAAGCTGCTTGAGTCTGGGAGGTAAATGATTTACCCCACAGACCCAGCTCTTACTGGAAGAGAACGATTTGGTGGTGGCAAGAGAGAGCCGTGCAGGTTGCTGGGCGTCTTGTTTGTTGGCATGCCTGCTTTAGAGAAAGGTGGTAATCTGATGAGTTCCAGTGAATGGCCTCCACCTGGTGGCTGAGGCTGATTTTTGGATGAATTGAGATTTGCAGCGGGGAAAACTCGCTCCCGGGTGGTTTGACGACAATCACAGCTGTTGACCCAGACAGGGTCGGTTTTTCTACCCAGGGAAGTGAGTCACCATGTATGTTGGTCATGGGGACCACAGCTGCTGGGATGGTTTCTCTTGGTCATAGCCAAGCCGTCTCCCCTGCAGGATGGAGACCCTCATCTGCTCGGTTCATCGGGAGGCACTGGGTGAATTAGGGAACTGTAAGAATGACATCTGCATGGTTTATGACGGGGGTCCCCAAACTTTTTTCACAGGGGGCCAGTTCATTGTCCCTCAGACCGTTGGAGGGCTGGACTATAAAAAAACCTATGGGCCCTGGCCTGTTGGCTCAGTGGTAGAGCGTCGGCCTGGCGTGTGGAAGTCCCGGGTTCGATTCCTGGCCAGGGCACACAGGAGAAGCGCCCATCTGCTTCTCCACCCCTCCCCCTCTCCTTCCTCTCTGTCTCTCTCTTCCCTCCTGCAGCCAGGCTCCATTGGAGCAAAGACGGCCCAGGCACTGAGGATGGCTCTGTGGCCTCTGCCTCAGACGCTAGAATGGCTCTGGATGCAACAGAGCGACGCCCCAGATTGGCAGAGCATTGCCCCCTGGTGGGCGTGTCGGGTGGATCCCGGTTGGGTGCATGCAGGAGTCTGTCTGACTGCCTCCCCATTTCCAGCTTCAGAAAAATAGAAAGAAAAAAAAACCAACAACAAAAAAAAAACTATGAACAAATCCCTATGCACACTGCACATATCGTATTTTAAAGTAAAAAAACAAAATGGGAACAAATACAATATTTAAAGAACAAGTAAATTTAAATCAACAAACTGACCAGTATTTCAATGGGAACTATGGGCCTGCTTTTGGCTAATGAGATGGTCAATGTGCTCCTCTCACTGACCACCAATGAAAGAGGTGCCCCTTCCGGAAGTGCAGCGGAGGCCGGATAAGTGGCCTCAGGCCCGTGGGCCGTAGTTTGGGGACCCCTAAGGTTTACGACTTTGATTCACGATATTTCAGACTTGTTGAGCTTTCCTCCCTCTGACCAGCAAGGGCCCTGTTCTGTCCCGGGGTTTGGCCATCCCGTCTCCTTACTTCCCCTGGGCTGGGCTGGTGTCTCCTACGTTCCCTGTGTTTTGTGACCCTGGACGTCTGAAGGAGTCCCGGTCATGAATTTTGTCCACCGCCCCTTTGTTTGGGCTGATGTTTGCACAGGGTCAGACTGCGGGGACGAGTTCTCGGGACGGAGACCGCAGAGGTCGCAGGCCCTGCTGATCATGTCATGTTGGGGTGTGTGCTGTCAGTGGGACATGTCGGTCACGAGCTACACCCCATCGCTCACGTGCAGCCGTGAGCTGTGGGTTTTACCGATGTCAAGGTGGTGGTTTTGCCTTTCCACATGCTCTTCTCTCAAAGGTTTCTCCTCCCAGACATTGATTCTGTTTTCCCTTAGAGGGCATCAGGGCAGGTGACCTGACCAAGAGCTCTTCCTTGGAAGAGGGTCTGATTGTCCTAGTTGGGACCAGCTTGCCTCTTCTTCCCCACCCACAGTGCACCCTCTGCGATTCCCGGTGTTGGTTTTGGGAAAGGGCAGTGGGAATTTAAACATCTGTGAGGCCATCTTAGGGTGGAATTGTAAGTGTAATGACAGTTTACATAAGCTTGGCACGGGCAGGTTTGGGACCCGTGGACACCTTGGGTGTTTTTTTTTTTGTTTGGTTTGGTGGGGTTTTTTTTTTTTTTTGTATTTTTCTGAAGCTGGAAACGGGGAGAGACAGTCAGACAGACTCCCGTATGCGCCCAACCGACCAGGATCCACCCGGCACGCCCACCAGGGGTGACGCTCTGCCCACCAGGGGGCGATGCTCTGCCCCTCCTGGGGCGTAGCTCGTTGCCGAGACCAGAACCACACTAGCACCTGGGCAGAGGCCAAGGAGACATCCCGTGTGCCCAGGCCATCTTTGCTCCAATGGAGCCTTGGCTGCGGGAGGGGAAGAGAGAGACAGAGAGGAAGGAGAGGGGGAGGGGTGGAGAAGCAGATGGGTGCTTCTCCTGTGTGCCCTGGCCGGGAATCGAACCCGGGTCTCCCGCACGCCAGGCTGACGCTCTACTGCTGAGCCAACCAGCCAGGGCGGACACCTTGGGGTTTACAAAGTACTCAGATGACCAGATCGAGCAGAAAGCACCCTCGGCTCACCGGGAAGGGAGGAGGCACCAGCCCATTGAGCCCGGGGCCCAGTAGGCAGCTGTCAGCACACCCACAAAATAGGCTGTTAATTCAGCGAGAAGGTCAGGTGGAGGCCTTGTTAAGAGACCTCCCCCCTCCCACATGTATTTTTAGAAGCAGCAAATCCCAACCATAGATATTGAGTGTTGTGTTTATGGGTGTGAGCATCATAAAAGTCCCTACAGGTGATGCGGAGGAGGAGGTTGGTGAGCACCTGCTACCTAGAGGATGGAAGAACTTCCCAACACGTCGCCCTGTGCAAGGGGCAACCGTCCTGGGCGTCCTTAGAGAAAAGCACAAATATGTAGGTAAACGGCTTTCTATGTGATCCTGTTGCCACTCAGCAGAGGACGAATGCCTGATTGATTCTTTGCTTGCTGGGGTTTTCGTGACTCTTTCCTGGTTTTAAAAATAATGTGCCTTGAGCAGTTGGAAAAAAATAACATGAAGCATGAATAGCAAATAAACAGCTCTACACCGACCCATAGAAATTCCCCATTGGTGTTCTGGTATATTTTGATGTGTGTGTATGTGTGAGACATATACGGTATGTTCATCTTTGTGACACGTATGTTGCACTTAACCTCACAGAGTCTGCATATTATCACCCGCCAGCGTGTATGGAGGTGTTTCTGAGCGCCCACCCATGATTCATGTAACGTTATTGGAGAGTTAGACAGCTTTCTCTTTGTGCCTTAGGCTGGATTGTTGGGAATCAAGACCGATGACCACAAAGGGTGTCCCTGAAAGAGGGGGCAGTGGTATAGAATCCCTGGGGCTGGTGGGGTGGATTGGGGAAGAGAGGACAGCCCCTGCAAGTAGCTCCTGAGACTGTGCCTGGTGGAGCTGAGACGCTAGGGGTCTTTGGTCACTAACGAGATAGACTATTTCATCTCGTCAATCATTCACATCTTTTTCTGTGAATCAGACCTACCTCTGCTGGTTTCGCCAAAATGCTGGTTGTTTTGAGGATGGCCGTGCCGGAGTTTCCAGGGGCGTTGACCTCCTGAGGCTGGCCACGCTGGGGCTGTGTATCAAACCAGGACTAGCTCCAGACACAGGGAGATGGGTCTGCAGAGGGACAGCTCAGACTGCTCTCACACCTGACCTGCTGTTCACTCTCCGCCCGCCGGTCCTCGCAGGCACCGTGGGCATTCACAGTCGTGGTGGGCTTGTTAATGAGAGTTGGCGTGTGTGCATGTCCGGAGGCTGCGTGGGGTGGGCTCATGTCATCTTTTCTAGGATGCTTCTCAAAAGATGGCGTTTTTCTAGAATGTCAGGAAGGCACAGATTCCTGTGTTAGCCAATAAAAGATTGTTTTCCCCCAAAACTGTATAAATTAGTGTGTTTCCCCTTGTCAGTAGCCAGAGTTCAGTGTTTCCTAAGGATGTGTGTACGTGTGTGAATGGACGTGTGTGTGTGAAACATATGTTTTATTGTGCAATGAAGATCTGTTGTGTGATAAGCATGGAGCTATCTCTGAAGTGTGTGTGTGGGGGCTATTATGTAACCCCCCCTGACAAGGAGGGAGCTGTTTGTGGTCTGTCCCTCTCTGAGGTCGTCACTCAGACGTCTCTGCCTTAACCACCACCTCTCCCTCCCTCACTGTTTCCTAACATGGCTCAGAACCAATTCCACGTCCCTTCTTACAGTGTTCCGATATCGCTTTTAATTTTTTTATTATTCTCTAAAGGACGCTTTCCAAACTTGGAAATGAAAGGAGTAGGGGAAATGATGCAGAAGTTATTGACAGTTGCTAAAAAACAAAGAGCGCTGTCACGGGGGGGGGGGGGGGCGGAGCTGCCGATTATTTTACAACGTAACAGATGTGGCTTCCTCACGGTGCGGTGCGTGTATATTTTGCCCAGAAGCCTGTGGACGCGGTTGGTCGGAGTCTAGGCAGCACTGAACTGAATCATTCCCGGCCAGATATCGGGAGATGAGCTAATCTGTGGGGGGATGGCCGTATTTCTTCCATACCAGGCATCGTCTCGGGACCCAGGGTTCGTTTTGCCCCCTCACACTGGGCGTTCTCTTGGGTCTGCCCCATGCCGGGTGCGCAGAAAATGGGGCAGAGGAGCAGCGGCGCCCGCTGCCAAGTTCATTTCTGAGTTGCGACTCAGGTACAGTGGTGTCAATTTCAACTCCATTCCATGAGGTGCTGGGGTACTCCCACGGCTCCAAATTCTTTTTCCTTTTTTTTTGTATCTATTAGGGCAACCGGTGCCAGTTTCCACGCTGGACAAACAGAATCTGTATTCTCTCCGCCTTAATCATAAGAGAAGTTAAAAAGCGCTCTTGCCATGTTACATAAGATGAGTGACTGCCTCTCTTTTTTTTTTTTTTGTATTTTTCTGAAGCTGGAAACGGGGAGAGACAGTCAGACTCCCACATGCGTCCAACCGGAATCCACCCGGCATGCCCATCAGGGGCGATGCTCTGCCCACCAGGGGGCGATGCTTTGCCTCTCTGGGGCGTGGCTCTGCCATGCCCAGAGCCACTCTAGCGCCTGGGGCAGAGGCCAAGGAGCCATCCCCAGCACCCGGGCCATCTTTGCTCCAATGGAGCCTCGGCTGCAGGAGGGGAAGAGAGAGACAGAGAGGAAGGAGAGGGGGAGGGGTGGAGAAGCAGATGGGCGCTTCTCCTGTGTGCCCTGGCCGGGAATCGAACCCGGGACTCCTGCACGCCAGGCCGACGTTCTACCACTGAGCAAACTGGCCAGGGCCGAGTGGCTGCCTCTAAATGACAACCCATCTTATGGGTGGCTTGTCAATTAGTTCAAGATAGAACTTAAATTGGCCATAAACCCCCTCTTAGTCAAACAAGGACACAGTCAGGCACTGCGTTTATCACCGTTGGTGAGAAGCACGTAGGTGTTGAGGCTTTGGTGCTTATCATGGGCAAGGCTCAGTTAAATCTTAGTGACAGCCGAAATGGCCAGGTAGGATGTCATCGCTACAAGGAGATGTTCCCTCACAACAGTGGCAAGCGTTGTGCAGTCCTGGCTGAGATACTTGTTCGGGGTCACCCAGTCCCCATGAGAGGCACATTGGGGTTTGAGCTGTACTGTTGAGCATCGCATGAAGCCCATTGGTGGTGTTATCACCTTTAGGTCCCGCGGCAACCGGCAAGGAAGGGTGGCCCAGCTATGGTAATGCCACCCGGTTTTCCAGATGGGGCAGGCAGTGTCACCCAGAGCTCCGCAGCGAGCATCATGAGTCCACGGGCCACCCTGCTGCCTCAGAACATGGAAATCACACAGAGGGGACCGGTGGGGTGTTCGCTCCCCACGTGGGCAATCTGATGATCTATCACCTTGGCATTCGGAGACCCACACACTTTCTCCTGGGCCTCGCCCATGTGTCTAACGGAACTTCTGATAGTTCACTACAACAGAAAAATAACCTCCGCCCAGGCCAGATAGCTAGCTCAGTTGGTTAGAGCATGGTCCTAAAGCAGAGGTTGCCGGTTCGATTCCCAGTCAGGGCACATGCGGGAACAGCTCGATGTTCCTCTTTCTCTCTCTCTGAGTGCAGCATGTGAGCCCTGAGCGAGGGGCGGTGTCGCTTCCTGGAGGAGTGACGTGTCTGTGTGGGAAGATGAGTGAAGGGCTCCAGTGTTGGCATTCCGTGTTTGAAGTGCCGGCTGCATCTCCAGATGGACATGTCCTGCAGGCTGGTCCAGGGAGGAGTGTGCAGCTGGGAGGAGTGGGCTGAGCTCACCGGGCAGGTGCATGGCACGGTGGTCCTGCCCACAGACACACTGCCGTCCCCGGGACGTGCCCTGCAGCCACCAAGATGCCTCTCAGGCACCATAAGGTGCCCCAGAGTTTCCAAAGTCATTTGATAACAGCTTGTATTTTCAAAGGGATTTACACACCTCTAAGTCAGAATTCATTGAGCCTGCCGTGTGGATAATTTGGGGGAGAAAATGCATTAATGCGTTGTTAAATGCCACCCCACTTCTGCCAAGAATGACGCTTAGATTTCCTTCCTTTCTGACTCTGTGGCTTTGGCCTGTGGTGACTCAGCCTCGAGCGGGTCACCTGTCATCTTTCTCGGGCTTGCAGGGTTCGTGCTGACAGTCCCAGCTCCAGTCCTGAACATCCTGTAACAGTGTAACGTGTTCACTTTGTGAACAACTTGTATGATTAACCTTGATTCAGCAGGAACATCCGACCCGCTTCCCAGCCGCCGAGATTAATGTGGAGGGAACAAACCGAAATGTGTCCTCCTGCCGCCGTGCAGCAGGATTCTCCAAGGTCAGGAGCTGGTCTGGGTTTGACTCACCCTCAGATACTCCAGAAGCGGCCAGGATTCTGGGCTTGCTTCTCGGGGAGGCCTCTGCTCCACGGAGAAGATTCTCAGACCCTCTCCCGTGGGGTAGGAATATTTCAGATGCTGGCTCATGGAAGGACAGCGGCCATTTATTCTTGACTTGCTAGCTGCAAAGTGAATGGCAGACACCCTTGTGAACTTCACAACCAGTTTCATCTTTCTGGGTTCTTTTTCTTTAAAAAATAGTATTATTATTTTGCATATTGATTTTAGGGGCAGAGAGGAAGGGGGAGAGAGACAAAGAGAGAGATCAGTCTGTTGTTCCACATCAGTTATGCATTCATTGGTTTGATCCTTGGCTGTGTCCTGACGGGGTATCGAACCTGTAACCTTGCTGAATTGGGACAGTGTTGTAACTTATTAGCTACCTGGCCAGGGGTCTGAGTTTTTCTTTAACCAACAGCAGGATCTTTGGGGGGAAATGCATCTGTATTAAAAGTTCATTTGAATTCTTTTGTTTTGATTATAGTAAAATATACATAACGTGAACTTTACCATTCTTCACCATCTTTAACTGTACATTTTAGGGGCATTGAGTACATTTGCCGACCATTTCCAGAACTTTCTTCCTAATAAAAAGTCTGTACTTTTTCAGTAGTAACCCTTTTGTGGATGACTGTAGGAATGTTGTATAACCGGGGTCATACGAGATTGGTCCCTGCCCTGGCTGGATTGCTTAGTTGATTAGAGCAGTGGTCTCCAACCCCCCGGCCACGGACTGGTACCGGTCCATGGGCTATTTGGTACCTGTCTGCAGAGAAAGAATAAATAACTTACATTATTTCCTTTTTCTTTATATTTAAGTCTGAACGATGTTTTATTTTTAAAAAATGACCAGGTTCCCTCTTGTTACATCCATCTAAGACTCACTCTTGACGCTTGTCTCAGTCACGTGATACGTTTATCCGTCCCACCCTAAAGGCCGGTCTGTGAAAATATTTTCTGACATTAAACCGGTCTGTGGCCCCAAAAAGGTTGGGGACCACTGGATTAGAGCATCATTCTGAAGCACAGAGGTTGCTGGTTTGAACCCTGCTCTGGGCATGTACAGGAGCAGATCAAAGTTTCTGCCCCTCTCTCCCTCTCTCCCTTCCTGTCTCTCTAAAATCAATACAATAAACACTTTTTAAAAATAAAAGATAATGTTGGTCCTTTGTGTCTGGTTTACTTCACTCAGCACAATGCCCTTGAGGTTGGTCCCTGTGGTAGCAGGTGTCAGAATTTCATTTCTAAAGGCTGAAGAGTATGTCACACGCGCACACCACACTTTGTGTATCCCTTCTCCCATCGGCGGACACCTGGGTTGCTCCCATCATTGACTATTGTGAATGATGTTACTGTGGACCTTGGGTGCACCTGTGTGGTATTTGCACCTGTTTGACTCTTCTTTCAATTCCTTGGGCTCTATACTAGAACTGTGATGGATGGATCACATGGGAATTCTGTGTGTAATTTCTTGAGGGACAGTCAGGGTCCCTGTTAAGCAGCCTTTGTGAGCTACGTTAGGAATGGAACCTGACCCGACTCAAGTTCTCTAACACAGGCATTTGCAGGCTGTGGCCCACAGGCTCTTACGCTGGCAAGTGCCCACCTCCCTCTCCTTTGTGGGCCAGGAGCTGGACCATGAGCTTCTATGTCCCCAGGCCCCTGTCTTCCCAGGTCACAGCTTGTTCTGGGTTGGCAACCCCCCCCCCACCTGTCCTGTTTGAGTCCTTCAGTGCTGGAGGAGGAGGCTCAAGGCACACGATGCAGTTCCCCCCACCCCGAGATGTTACCCCAAGGGGTGGACAGGACAGGGGGCTCCAACACCAACCGGTTCGCAAATGACCGTAGGTAGCAGCGCTACTCACTGTAGCCGGACGGTGGTCACGAACCAAATGCCCATTGACGGGTGCTGGATAAACAAAGTGGTCTGTCTATACAATAGAATATTACTCAGCCATGAAAAAGGGGTGAAGTGCTGATCTATGCCACATCGCGGATGAGTGCCCGAAAGAGAAACACACAGAGACGGAATATCAGGGGTGGTTGCCGGGGCTGAGGCGGAGGGGTAGGGAGTAACTGCTTCATGGGTACGGGTTCCCTTTTGGAGCAACGGAAATGTTTCCCACCTTGACACGGGGGATAACCGCAGAACCGTGTCAAGGTACTAAGGAGTCTCTACTCTCGACGTGGAAGGATTGTTAGTATATATTCGTACCACGCCATGCCAAGACCTGATGGCAACCAGAAAATCAGTCCCTCTTACATTTAATATGCTTACACATAAAGGATGTGTTACATCTGTTCAAGTTATTTGCGTTTTACACCAAATATTCTGCAAACACGTAAATTTATTGCCAGCACTGTTGGGGTACTAATAGCAGGGAAATCGGTGATGACTGATTGGAACGTCATATTGCTCATTTTAACTTATTATTTCTAGCAACAAACTAATTAATTTTGACGTGTTGCATAACCAGATGCATGTTATTAACCAAAGTCACATCCCCCACCCTCCTTCTTTCTGTTTGACGTTAATAAAACATGGGTGATGTTAATTACCCTGAATGAGTTTAACAACATATATAAAAGATAATCTTCAATTCCAAGACTCTTCATTTGTGAGTTACCATCTGTTTTGGGGCCAGAGAATAAGAACTTGATTCCATAGGCCTTTTTTTTGGAACAGCTTGTAATAAGAGCTGTTTGTATATTAATTACTTATTGAATTATTATGGATTTTAATGTTTTAACTTCCAAGCAATTTGGGGCTTATTTTGGTGACATCTGTTCATAGTTTGACACTTTATGGTATTTAGCAATTTTATCATAAAGCTACCCCTCCCCCAGTAATTCACAACCCAATCCTGAAAACAGTAATTCTGCTTCGGTTTACTATGAGGACTATTGTCGTACTCTGTCTCCACAAGCGGAATTTTTTTCATAATGAAGTGTATTTTTATTTTATAAGCAAAATCTGTGTTTCCTTGTGCCTGCTCTACTCTGGTGCCCTTTAATTTCTGTTCCAAGAGTTGTCGACAGATGTTTCAATGTCATTGGGGTTCACCGCCCCAGTGGTAGATTAAAAAAAAAAAGTCACCCCGGTGATTCTTTCTTTTATCCCATATCCTTAAACGATGTTTTCATTTTAAATATGCTATAATGAACCTGCGTGTGGAAACTTTTTTGATCTCCTTTCTTTAAACGGTGTAAGTGTAGAGGTGACTCAGTGAGAATTACTTGAATCACCTTAAAAATATTTTATGAATTTCTGTGTCAGTTCTCTTATAAAAGACACCTTCATTCATAGCTTCCCGTGTGGGCTTGAATTTTATTATTTATTTATTTATTTATTTATTTATTTATTTATTTGAGTGAGAGAGATAGACAGGAAGGGAGGGAGATGAGACTCATCAACTCATAGATGCGGCACCTTAGTTGTTCATTGATTGCTTTCTCGTCTGTGCCTTGACCCGGAAGGGCTCCAGTCGAGCCAGTGATCCCATGCTCAAGTCTGCGACCTTTGGGCTCAAGCCAGCGACCCAGGTGGGATCATGCTCAAGCTGCCTACCCCATGCTCAAGCTGACGACCTCAGGGTTTCAAACGTGGGTCCTCAGCATCCCACATCGACGCTCGACCCACTGTGCCACCGCCTGGCTCTGGCACCGGCACCACTTTTATCCCTTAAGGCTGTTGGAGGAGAACTTGGAGAAAATGGCGGGTGTTATGTGTCTTGAGTTCTTGCACTGGTTACGGGAGCACACACAGATCGGGAGCACACACAGATCGTTTAAACTGTAGTCAGCTGGGTTCCCTCACGACTGAAAACATTGTAGAAGGGAAAAGGTGACCGTCACTGAGAAAATGCTGATGGACTGCTTACTGTGTCTGCTGGCTGAAACGTAAACCCAAGTTCTGGGTAAGCAGGACTGTCATGGGACGCAAGCCTGGCATCCTCAGAAGTCAGGGTGGACAGAGATCCTGTGAAAGGGGAATGTGTGGTTCAAGAATGCAGAGTTGTCTGACCAGGCGGTGGCGCAGTGGATAGAGCGTCAGACTGGGATGCGGAAGACCCAGGTTCGAGACCCCCGAGGTCGCCAGCTTGAGCGTGGGCTCATCTGGTTCAAGCAAAAATTCACCAGTTTGGACCCAAGGTTGCTGGCTCAAGCAAGGGGTTACTCGGTCTGCTGAAGGCCTGTTATGGTCAAGGCACATATGAGAAAGCAATGAATAAACAACTAAGGTGTCGTAATGCGCAACGAAAAACTAATGATGGATGCTTCTCATCTCTCCGTTCCTGTCTGTCTGTCCGTCCCTCTCTATCCCTCACTCTGACTCTCTTTCTCTGTAAAAAATAAAAATAAATAAAGAATGCAGAGTTGAGACACAGTAGTGCCTCTTTTTTCTTTTTCCACTTTATTTTAGGGACGCCAGGGGGAAACAAAGACTCGAATGCGGCTTCTGTGTTTTTCTGAGCACGGTGTGTACACACAGACATGCCTGTCGTCGCTGCTATTAACGCCGCCCGAGCGACGTCTACAGTTTCTCTCGCGCGTGCTTCCCTCTCTCGAGGGTGTGCATGGTTTAAATTATCGGCGGCAGATGGCCCCGTTCTCAAAAAGCTATTGCAGATGGGCATTAACTTGATCGTTCAATGGGAGCAGCAGCACAGACCGGAGCTAACGTTCATGTTATCGGCTGGCTGTGAGACTCTTTTGCTTTCAGCATTTTCTACATGTGCGGTAAACACCTGATGGGCCCTGTTGATTTCCTGGTCCCATTGCAAAGAAAACAAAACCCCACCCAGGGGTTGTCAAACTTTTTATAAAAACCGCCCACTTTGGCAGTGCTGGTCAACCTGGTCCCTACTGTGCAACCACACAGCACCGCGATTGGCCCATCATGAAAGCTGGAACGCCCACTAGTGGGCGGTAGGGACCAGGTCTACCAGCACTGCAAAAGTGGGCAGTTTTTATAAAAAGTTTGACGACCCCTGCGCCCACACAGTCTTGAGTTAACTTTAACACGGGCACTAGGAAGCAGTGGACAGTGTTACTTACGTGTGGGTTGGCATGTAAAAATTAAAACAGTGTCGTCCATTTGAAGGAGAAATGAAGGAATGGGAGAGGGCAGCGGTGAATGCTTCCCAAAGATGGTTCAGGTGTTTGCTTGTTTTGTTTTTAATAAATCTCTGCATTTCTCACCACACAGAGACTTTGCTGTTTCTATGGTCGGGTGCCGGGGAGCCCTCTGGTCCGAAGGTCTACACATGAAGTCACCGTAAAAGGTAAGCGCCCCGCCAGCCACGGGGTCCTTGTGGTTTTTACCTGAAATCCGCAATGTGCCAAAACAGAACATCTTCTGTCTCAACAATGATTTTTTTCCCCCCCAAGAACGAAGCACAGCTCTTTCTCCTTGCTGAAACGGAAGGCAGTCTAGAGACAACATCATTACGTTATTATGGAATAGAGCGTCCATTCTACTTGGTTAGAAGTTGGGACTTTAACCTCCTCCCAGAGGTTTTGCATACTGACTGATGGAGCTGCAAACAGAATTTTCTGGGTCTTACCAGGAGAGGGTGTTGGCTTCTAAAACCTACCTCCGGCAACGCCCTGCGTTCAAGTTAAGCCGGCGGGTCCACTGTAATTGGTCACATGCGTATAGATTCCGTTTTGGCTCCTCTTATTTAATGCTTTATTGCTTTCTTAATACGATTTGTGTCTCTCTGCACGTTGATCTGCTAGTTAATCTTGACACGGTGAGAAAACCACAGATTACGTACTGCACAAAGAGCTACTGAGAGGATAAGGTTCCCAAAAAGGCAGAGCAGACAAGCCCACGTGCACAGGTGGAAGGCTTAAAGCCCCCTTCCCAAATGAAAACTGATGCCCACCCCCCACCCAAAAACCCCATTAAAGTTCTATAAAAGTTGTTATGTTGTGGTAGATGAGATTTTAAGGTTTGATTTTATTTTTGTATTTTCTTTCTTTACCGTTTTTTTCTTTTTAATTAACCCCCCTGCCCACGGAACATTTGTAATTATAAAAACATAAAGGTGGAAATTTGGGAAAGATTTTTGCTTTATTGGTTTTATTTGTTTGTTTCTGTTTTTCTGCTTTATTGTTTTAAAAGACCCAATCAGAACTAAAACGATGATCCTAAATTTTAACCAATGTAAGAATCTTCCTGAGGTATTTTTGTTTAAAACCAGATATATAAAAATTGTCCTTTAGCAAAGACAAAAGATTTGTCTTCCACCAGTGTGAGAATTTTGCTATCTCACTGAGGTATTTGAAAAGCGTAGTGTGTTGATGAAAATGGAAGTGTATGGAGTGATGGCTTCATGACTGGCTTGAACGTAGGATCATGTTGTAGCATGAGTTTTTTTTTTCTTGGCCAAATAATGTTGCACTATACCATATGTTTATGCCACCATCAGTTGCAGTTATGAATTCTGCTGCTATGAGCATTCACGTGCAAGTTTTTGTGCAGACCTACGCCGCCTTTCTCCTGCTCCTATCAATATATGCGGGAGTGGAATGCTGGTTGGCAAGGAGACACTCATGTTCTGAGCGACCATCAGACGTTTCCAGATTGGGCTGCAGCACTGTCGGTGTTTGTCCACATGCACTTGAACCGTATTGTGCAGGTCACAGGAAGAGGGTACCTGGAGTGAGACAGGTCTGTGGCTCACCGGGGTTTTTTGGGGCATGAGTTCAGTCCTTGGGGGGAGCATAAGCTTTCGATGCACGGAGCACATGTTGAGTTCCTACTGGGAAAGGCATTGGTGTCTTTTTTTTTTCTTTTTTTCTTTTTTTCTGAAGCTGGAAACGGGGAGAGACAGTCAGACTCCCGCATGCGCCCGACCGGGATCCACCCGGCACGCCCACCAGGGGGCGACGCTCTGCCCACCAGAGGGTGATGCTCTGCTCCTCCAGGGCATCGCTCTGCCGCGACCAGAGCCACTCCAGTGCCTGGGGCAGAGGCCAAGGAGCCATCCCCAGCGCCCGGGCCATCCTTGCTCCAATGGAGCCTCGGCTGCGGGAGGGGAAGAGAGAGACAGAGAGGAAGGAGGGGGTGGGGGTGGGGAAGCAAATGGACGCTTCTCCTATGTGCCCTGGCCGGGAATCGAACCCAGGTCCCCCGCACGCCAGGCCGACGCTCTACCGCTGAGCCAACTGGCCAGGGCCAAGGCATTGGTGTCTTGCTGTTTGGAGGACAGTGGGCTTTGTCACAGCCCTTGCTAAGTGGCTGTGCAGTTTCATTCTGTTTTGTGGAAATGGAGACAGACACCTTCAGGAGAGTGAGCAGGTGAGGCTTTGTGGGCCAGCCCCTCTGTAGCGGGAAGGCAGCTGTCAGTCACACGGGAGTGCCCGATTGTGGGTGAGTGCTGATGGAACTTCATCAACGGGCCCTGACGAGGACAGCTCTATCTGGGTCATGGGTCGCCAACTCTGACTTCCAGTTTTCTTTTTAGTCCTTCCAAGCCGTAAGCGCCATTCGTAGATCACAGGCCCCACCCGAGGACGCTGCTGGTGGGAACTGGCCCCTGGACCCTAACCTAGGGGAATATACCTGTTTGATTTCTACCTCCTCTGACCGCATCCTTTTGAGTTGGACATCAGAGGGCAAGGCGAGGCCCGTGTGTAGTCAGTCAGAATGCAAGGCATGGTTACTTAGCAGAGGCATTGCAGATGGCGGGCAGCAGACACCCGGGTCGCGAAAGGCGGGCTTCCCTCCCGTGTGAGGAGGACGGTTGTGCTCCCTGGGTAACTGCCCTGACTCATGCTCACAGCCAGAGGCAGTTCCACCCTCGCCCGTAGGGGGCATTAGCCACGTGCAGAGTAGTTTTTCAGGGGTGCTGCTGGCTTCTTGTGAACAGAGGCCAGGGGTGCCACCAGACATCCTGCAGGGCCCAGGATGGACCCACAGCGAAGGTGTATGTGGTCCCCAGTGTCAGCAGCACCAAGGGTGACGGACCCTGCTCAGGGCGGCTCTCCGCATTCCACTCTGTATTGTACACGACGTCAGGTAGGAATGAGAGCTGCTGAACCTGGGTGACAGAGTTAGTTCCTGCGTTTGGGCTCAGTGCTAGAGCATTGGCCCGGTGTGTGGATGTCCTGGGTTCAATTCCCGGTCAGGACACACAGGAGAAGTGACCTTCTGCTTCTCTACCCCTACACCCCCACTCTCCCTCCCACAGCCATGGCTCAATTGGTTCGAGTGCATCTGCCCCAGGTGCTGAGGATGGCTCAGGAGCCCCTGCCTCAGGTGCTAAAATTAGCTCAGTTGCAAGTATGGCCCCAGACGGGCAGAGCATTGGCCCCAGACAGGGACTGCTGGGGCTCAAGTGGGAGTCTTAGCTCTCCTCTCACTTTCTTATAAAGAGGAACGGGAGGCTGGTGGATTCAAATTGGATATGGGCTCACCTGCATCAACTGTCTTTCTCTTTAAGAACTTTTCTGTATTGTCCCTTTACATCAAAGATCCAAAAATGTTGCCACACCAAGATTTTGTGCCAGGTCCGGGCCACCTTGGTGGGTGAGGCACTGCTTGACGTCACAGCTGCAGAGGGAGCCACAGGGCTCACTTTTGAGGGTTTTTTTTTTTTTTTGGTATTTTTCTGAAGTTGGAAACGGGGAGGCAGTCAGACAGACTCCCGCATGTGCCCAACCGGGATCCACCCGGCATGCCCACCAGGGGGTGATGCTCCACCTGTCTGGGGCGTTGCTCTGTTGCAACCAGAGCCATTCTAGTGCCTGAGGCAGAGGCCACAGAGCCATCCTCAGTGCCCGGGCCATCTTAGCTCCAATGGAGCCTTGGCTGCGGGAGGGGAAGAGAGAGACAGAGAGGAAGGAGAGGGGGAGGGGTGGAGAAGCAGATGGGCGCTTCTCCTGTGTGCCCTGGCCGGGAATCGATCCCAGGACTCCTGCACGCCAGGCCGCCGCTCCACCACTGAGCCAACCGGCCAGGGCTTTTGTTTATTTTTTTAACTGCAGAGGCCACATTAGGGGAGATACTGGCTTCGCTAGTGACTCCCCCTGGCGACGGACAGGCGGTCGTCAGACCAGAGTAAGCCCTGCGCAGGAGGGTGAACACTGCGGCATCTTAGAGGTTTCGCCACCAGCCTCGGTGTGTTCCTGACCTTTATTCGGGGATCGAGAGCCCATCGTGGAGAACCTCTTTCCACTCTCTCGTTCTTCAAGAGAATTGAAGCGTGCGAGCTAATGGACGAATTTGTCGGAAGTGTCCGCTTAAAGGCCAGGGCAGACTGCTCCTCTGTGGGGCTTGTCCGGCCCGTGGTCTGCTCTGACACCTGGAGACATGGACTTAGATTTCGCTGTGTAGACGGGGCAGGAGGTCCGAGGAAGACGGTGCTGTCCGGCTTACGCACACCGGCGGTGGCTTGCGTGAGGCGCTGTTCCCCCGTTGAGCGTGGTTAGGAAGACCTCCCTCTGGGGCTGCCTCCCGGGTGGGCAGCGAAGATGCGCGAATAGAGTGGGGAGGACAGAGACGGACAGGGACCCTCTGGTGACCTCGCAGGCTCCCAGGTGGTCTGGGTGGGGTGTAACTCCAGGATTGGACGTCCCTTCTGTCTGGTCAGCACCCTCTGTTGGACTCCACTGAAGGCCCCCCGGGCCAGCCACAGTAATTAACCCAGAAGGGCAGCCAGGCACAGGAAGGGCCTTTTGTGAAGCCCCCCCCCACCCGCCCCCACACCGGGGATGTTTTTTATCCCCTGAGGAGCGGCGTTATTTTTTCTAACACAAGATCTGTCCTCTCCGCTCTCCCGACCCTGGTAGCTTCATTTCCTACTAGCGAGCGCGGAATGGCTCCCACGCTATTATAATGATGTCTGCGGACGTTGCCAGGTTTTAATTACGTTTTTAATGAGCGTGAAAACAGTTCGAGTTCACGGGAGAAAGTTTGCGAAATAACGGAAAAGCACACAGACAGACGGATACAGGCCCAGCCTGACGGGGGTGGGGGGTGGGGGGGAGTCTTCTGTGTGGCCGCTCACAGACAAAATGTAGCATCAAGTGTGTCCCATCTTGAAACCAACTTGTTTTATTATCATTATTAACTTTGAGAGAAAGAGAGAAAAGGGGAGAGTGGGAGAAACGCTGATTTGTTGTTCCACTTACTGATTCATGCATTCATTCGTTGCTTCTTACGTGTTCCCTAACAAGGATTGAATCTCCTCAGACTCTGGTCAAAAGAAAAAAAAAAAGAGTAGTTGTTTGATAATATGAATAATTTTGGACCGTTTGACTTTAGGTAAATAAATATAACTGGACGATGGATTGGTGGAAAGTCTTATCTTTGAGGGACATTTTTTTTTTACTGTAAAATTATACATGTGCCACTTGGTCCATGAAGACACGTAGGAAGCAGAACAGGCCAGGTGATGAAACCATGGTTAATATTTTCACGCCTTTCTTCCCCAGTCTTTCCTGTGTGTGTATTTTTCTAAAATTGCAGTCAACCTAGAAACATCAGAGTTTATTCAATCACTCTGTCACCGTACAAGGCGTTTCTATAGCTACGTGTCAGCCCCGTGACAGAGTAGAGAGAGAGAGAGAGAGAGAGGTGCAAAGTGATACCACAAACCTGTGTCGCCCAAAAGAAACTGGTCCCCACACCAGTTTTTAGAAAGGATTATATGTCAGTGTTAATATGTGCGTTAAAAATTTTCATCTTGAACTGACTGAAGACGGTGAAATAAAGGTCCACTCAGTCTGCATTTGAAGAGAAGAGAAGCATGCAGAAAGCCTGTGGGTGCCCAGGAGTAATCGCAGAGGGAACTTCCGGTGCCTCCTAGCACGAGGTCATTGCTAGCAGGTGTCCAGCTGTTCTCTTGCGAGTCCGGAGTCTGCCTGGAAACGCGCCCCGGAGCCTGGGCGTCCTCCAGAACCTTACTTGAAGCAGCGTCTACGCCAACAGGCTGATGGGAACAAGGAGTGAGACGCATTTTTCTCGCATCTCTGGGGGGAGCAGATGTCTCCTGTAAGAGATGCTAAGAGAACCTTTTGTAGTGGGGTGCATCGTTGGAAGAGAACCCCGCCCCCTGGCAAAGGGTATTGGTCAGCATCGTAGAGAACCCCGCCCCCCTGGCAAAGGGTATTGGTCAGCATCGTAGAGAACCCCGCCCCCCGGCAAAGGGTATTGGTCAACATCTTGTCACTATCCCTTCACACAGCCTGTGCTCGGCTCAGCCTTCCGGCACAAGGCTCCTCTCCTGTTGGCAAGAAACGCAACGTCTTTCTGCCCTGATCGACCAGCGCTGGCCGGCCCTCAGGTTCGCTCTGTGGTTCCAGTGAAATAGCAATGGCGATTTCGTTATTGGGGCCAGTCCTCTCCCTTCCCGGGGCGTGCTAGAATATTAGATATTCGAGGTACGGACGGAAATAAAAGCGCAGACCTCGGCCTGACCTGTGGTGGCGCAGTGGACAGAGTGTCAACCGGAGCGCTGACGTCACCGGTTCAAAACCCCGGACTTGAGTGGTCAAGGCGCATATGGGAGTTGATGCTTCCTGCTCCTCCCCCGTTCCCACTCTATGTCTATCCTCACTAAAATAAAATAAAATAAAATAATAAAATAAAATATTAAAATAAATAAAATATAAAAAGCATGCCCGCAGACATTTCTCTTGTAACTAAATGTTGAACAAGATTTGTGAAGGGAGGAGGAGGAGGAGGAGGAGGAGGAGGCGTTGCCACCTAGAAATCACATCTTAAAAATAAGTGGCATTGAGCCTGATCAGGCGGTGGCGCAGTGGATAGAGCATCGGACTGGGACGCAGAGGACCCAGGTTCGAGACTCCAAGGTCGCCAGCTTGAGTGCAGGCTCATCTGGTTTGAGCAAAGCTCGCCAGCTTGAGCCCAAGGTCGCTGGCTCGAGCAAGGGGTCACTTGGTCTGCTGTAGCCCCCCCCCCTCCAAGGTCAAGGCATATATGAGAAGTCAATCAATGGACAACTAAGAAACCGCAACGAAGAATTGATGTTTCTCATCTCTCTCCCTTCCTGTCTGTCTGTCCCTATCTGTCCCTCCTCTCTCTGACTCTCTGTCTCTGCCACAAAATACATAAATAAATAAATAAATAAGTTGGGGTCCAGCCACAACAAGTCTATTACGGGGTCTTCAAACGGGAAAGGGTATGGATTTTTTTTATATAATTTTTTTTTAATGGGGCGACATCAATAAATCAGGATACTTATATTCAAAGATAATAAGTCCAGGTTATCTTGTCTTTCAATTATGTTGCATACCCATCACCCAAAGTCAGATTGTCCTCTGTCATCTTCTATCTAGTTTTTTTTTTTAATTTTTTTTAAAATTTATTCATTTTAGAGAGGAGAGGGAGAGAGAGAGAGAGAGAGGGAGAGAGAGAGGAGAGACAGAGAGAGAGAAGGGGGAAGGAGCTGGAAGCATCAACTCCCATATGTGCCTTGACCAGGCAAGCCCAGGGCTTCGAACCGGCAACCTCAGCATTTCCAGGTCAATGCTTTATCCACTGCGCCACCACAGGTATGGATTTGAAATAAATGATAGACAGGAACTTAAAGATATACATACACAGGTGGGTTCAGGAGGACACTACGGCAAACAGTCTCTACTGTTCCTGAGCTGTAACGCGCCTGCTCCCAGAAACACATCCACTTTTATTCATAGAAAAAAATGTGGTCCATCAGCAATTCAGTTAAGTCTCCAAGGCAACTCAAAGACAACCCCCACCGTACCATCCAAATCTACTTTACACTAATAAGAAACTAGCTTCCAGCCTCCTCCGGAGAACATGGGTGAGACAAATGAGAATCAGGTATAGCTCTTTTTTAACTAGACACATGAGGTGGGGTTTGGGCCCAGCACCTCTGTCCAGATTGCAAAAATACCGTTTATTTATTCGGTCCCCAACATGAATGAATGGATGAATGAATGAATGAATGGTATTGATCATTTTCCCTTCTCAATGGGCTTTGATCCCCAGTTATTTGATGTTGGAATCCTTGTCTTTTTTTTTTTTTTGTATTTTTCTGAAGCTGGAAACGGGGAGAGACAGTCAGACAGACTCCCGCATGCGCCTGACCGGGATCCACCCGGCACGCCCACCAGGGGCGACGCTCTGCCCCTCCGGGGCGTCGCTCTGCCGCGACCAGAGCCACTCTAGCTCCTGGGGCAGAGGCCAAGGAGCCATCCCCAGCGCCCAGGCCATCTTTGCTCCAATGGAGCCTTGGCTGCGGGACGGGAAGAGAGAGACAGAGAGGAAGGAGGTGGGGGAGAAACAAATGGGCGCTTCTCCTATGTGCCCTGGCCGGGAATCGAACCCGGGTCCCCTGCACGCCAGGCCGATGCTCTACCGCTGAGCCAACCGCTGTCTTGAGAGGGGCAGCTGCAGCAGAGAATTGTCCTCAACACTCCTTGTTGTCCCCCACTGACTGATAAACTTTGCCACCTGAAGGCACAGGACATGGGCTCTTGAAGACGGGTCCCTCACAGCCCGAAGTGTCCTGGTCTTGGTGACGTGACAGAGAGACGGGGTGGCTGGTCGTGACTGTGGTCACGGAGCGGACCGTCAGTTTTCAGTGCACAAGACTTGTCCTGCAGTGACTTCTGTTCTCTGTGCCAGTCATTGCTGAGTCTCATGAGGACCGCGGGGAAGAAAGTCACTGTGCTCTTGGGGACCTCAGACACACAGGCTCTCACGGTTCTCTCTGTCCCTTCCCTTCATGGCCCGAGTTGCCCCTGCCTTCCGGGGACGGGGAGCCTCAGCCACACAAAATGTGGGTTCTCTGCACTCCCTTGCTGCGGCTTCCCGAGACCGAGAGCGGTGTCTCTGTGGAATGGCAAGGTCTCGCAGGCAGTGACAGCCCCCCCTGGCTTTGTCTCCTCGGTGCAGCGTACCCCCACCCGCCCGCGATAGGCAGACTGAGCTTGAGCTTACCGCTTACACTCCGAGGAGTGACAGGTGTCGTGTTCCCGTGAGGGCGGGCGCACTCCGGAATCCCCACCCGTCTGGGCAGGCAGTTCCCGTCTGGGGCAAGCCAGGCCAGGGGCGGCGCGATTGCACTCCTGCCCACGTGTCTGGAGCGACGTCCTCACTGCGAGGGGCACGTGGTCACTGTGGAACAGAGGATCTCCTCGTTTTCATTTTCTGCCGCCCCGGCTCTGTCACTGTCGGTCGCGTCCCTGCCCCAGCCTTAGAAAACATGCCCGCATCTCTTATTTTTGGACACGTTTCCCCAGGATGTACGTTTCCCTATAGAAATCACGACGAAACGTGTGTGTGTGTGTGTGTGTGTGTGTATGTGTGTGTGTTAGTGCAGGGTCGCACGGAAGCCCAGGAATTAGACGTGACTTCGCTTCGCTGGGACGACGTCACAGCTGTTTTGTCTGCTTGTTTTTTCCCCCCGCAGTCATCTCGAAAGGGATGCGGGGGGGGGGGGGGGAAGGCACTCGCACGGTGTCTGACGCTTCTCTCGGTTTTCTCCCCCACCTGTCTCACAGAGGGTGCCCCGCTTCCTCCGGACCTCGTCGCCGCGCGCGCGGGGAGGCTAAGATGAGCATTACGAGCGACGAGGTGAACTTCCTGGTGTACCGCTACCTTCAGGAGTCAGGTAAGCGCGCTGGCATCCGGTTGCCACCACTGCCCGCCACGCTGCGTGGACAACCGTCGACCCCTAAGGGGAAAGCCGGGCTGGAGACGACCTGGCGGGGAACGGGGGGACAGGGCGAGGTTCTGGGGCCACCCCATTCCCGGGCTGGTGAGACGGGATGCCTTGGCGTTTCTGTTTAGGGGAGACCTCGTCGGAATGGAGACCGAAGTGGTTGTGGTGGGTGTGGGTCGGTGGGAGCGATGTCCCGCCTCGGCGTGGGGCGTGGGGGCATTTGTGGGCTGCTGTGTGGATAGGAACCCCTTAAATCAGGGGTCCCCAAACTTTTTACACAGGGGGCCAGTTCACTGTACCTCAGACCATTGGAGGGCTGGACTATAAAAAAAAACTATGAACAAATCCCCATGCACACTGCACATATCTTATTTTAAAGTAAAAAACCAAAACGGGAACAAATACAATATTTAAAATAAAGAACAAGTAAATTTAAATCAACAAACTGACCAGTATTTCAATGGGAACTATGCTCCTCTCACTGACCACCAATGAAAGAGGTGCCCCTTCCGGAAGTGCGGCGGGGGCCGGATAAATGGCCTCAGGGGGCAGCGTGTGGCCCGCGGGCCGTAGTTTGGGGACCTCTGCCTTAAATCAAGGACTTCTGGTTTATTGTTAAGTTTCCACGCAGTCCCCCCATAAAAGCAGGGGCTGTGCAATCTTTCTGACACGTAGAAAGAGTTCTCGTTCCTTTGAACACTGGTGATGATGACCGAGAATGTGATTTATGGGAAGTGACCTACGGGCCAAGTGTGTGCGCCCTGTAGACAGAACGGACCTTGTGCCTAGCAGCTGTCATTGTCAGGGACTAGCCAAGGGGATGGAGGGGCGCCACGGGTCCCAGGCCCAGGCACGACTTTGTCACGGACAAACCAACTCCTCAGATGCGTCCTTGGACCTTGCTGAGCCTTGATTTCCCCATTCTGTGATACTGCCCCAACAGCAGAGCTTAAACCCACTTTGCAGAATTGCACATGCGTTTGTTTTTTGTTTGTGTGTTTTTTTTGTTGTTATTGTTTTTTTCATTTTTCCAAAGCTGGAAACGGGGAGGCAGTCAGACAGACTCCCGCATGCGCTTGACCAGGATCCACCCGGCATGCCCACCAGGGGGCGATGCTCTGCCCATCCGGGGCGTCACTCTGTTGCATCCAGAGCCACTCTAGCGCCTGAGGCAGAGGCCACAGAGCCATCCTCAGCGCCCAGGCCATCTCTGCTCCAATGGAGCCTTGGCTACGGGAGGGGAAGAGAGAGACAGAGAGAAAGGAGAGGGGGAGGGGTGGAGAAGCAGATGGGCGCTTCTCCTGGGTGCCCTGGCCAGGAATCAAACCTGAGACTCCTGCATGTCAGGCCGACGCTCTACCGCTGAGCCAACCGGCCAGGGCTTGTTTGTGGTTTTTTTTTTTTGTTTTTTTTTTTTTTTTTGTGGCAGAGACAGAAAGAGTCAGAGAGAGGGACAGATAGACAGGAAGGGAGAGAGATGACAAACATCAATTCTTTGTTGCAGTTCCTTAGTTGTTCATTGATTGATTTCTCATATGTGCCTTGACTGGGGGCTACAGCAGACCGAGTGACCCCATGCTCAAGCCAGTGACCTTGGGTCCAAGCTGGTAAGCCTTGCTCAAACCAGATGAGCCTGCACTCAAGCTGGCGACCTCACAGTCTTGAACCTGGGTCCTCCGCATCCCAGTCCAACGCTCTATCCACTGCGCCACCGCCTGGTCAGGCTGGGTTTGTTTGTTTTTTTAATTCTTTTTAAATGACCTTTATTAATTTTTTAAATTCATGTCTAAAGTGGATCCTTCTTGAACTTTTAAAACTTTACAGTATTTAGTTGGAGGCGTACAATAGGATGTTAATGCGCAAACATCCTTGTACCCACCTGACAGGAAGTCAGCCGTTTCTGGTGCAGTAGGGACTCCCTTGTCCAACTCTGGTGCTGTCCCCTCCGTCTCCCCGCAGGGCTGACAACCGTCCTGGATTTGACGGGTTTTATCCTGTGCATTTGTTCCCCAGCTGTGTCCCTCAGCATTGCCCAGTACTGGAGTCTTTGGTCACCAGGGCTAATGTAGCAACGGCCCGTGGGCAGGGGTGGGCGACAGTTCTACTGTCTCAACGTGACGTCTGACATGGATGTAGGGAGAGGGTTGGTTCTTCCTGAGAAGGCGTTGAGGGGTGTGTCCCAGGCCTCTCTCTTGGCTTTAGTGATCTCCTTGCCTTGCGGATGGACACCCTCCAGCCCCACCCACCCCGTACCTGCATTGGTCTTCACGTGGCGTTCTCCCCGTGAGGGTGAATCTCTGTCCCAATGTGCCGTGTTTCTCCTTCCTCAGTGAGGACGCAATCACGCTTGGGGCCCTCTGGCTTGGGGCCCTCTGGCCTCCGGGACAAGCTCGCCTCAACCTGTTGTATCTGCAGTGAGGCCTTTCCCACAAGTTCAGTTATGAGGGCGCTGGGCCTAGGACTCCCAACGATCTCTTCTGTGCATACGTAAGCTTTGTCTCTCAGCATCGGATGGTGTCTGTCCCGCCGCTTGATTTTGTGAGAAGCAGACAGTTTTCGGGTCCCAGTTGGCAAAGACGCATGTGCGGAGATTGAGGAGAACCAGGTGGAGCCGGCGGCCTGGGCTCTTTCTGCATCCACCCGGGAAGCGCGAGGTGGGGTGGGCACGGCAGACAGACCGAACAGCATGGGCCGGCACAAGTCATTGTCTCCAGCCGAGACTCACCTTCTCTGCCAAAAATAGTTGTCCTGGGCCACGTGTGGAATCTGTCAGGCGCAGAGCAGGTTAGAGGTGAGCACTCGCCCCCCACGCCCGGATCTCTGTCCCCGGGGACCCTGCTTATTGTCACTGGTGAGAAGTGCCCTTTTTTCTCCGGAGAGGGTACGACCTTCGGGCCCACGGCGGCCGGAACGTGGTACCAGAGCTGGGTAGGCACACTGTGAGGAGCACTGCTCTGAAACTGGAAGCTCGGTGCCGATGGGAGTGGCTCGCCTGGAGCGCTGAGCTCGCAGATGCCCCGGCTGAGCTCACAGATGCCCCGGCTGGGGCTGCAAATGGAAATTCCACGCACCAGACCCCGGCACCCTGTGTGGGGTCACCATTGTCTGAGGCTCCCTCCTCGCACAGGTACCTCCACACAGAACAGATGATGGGTGGCTAGAGAAATTGTCGTCCCTGTGTCTAGGGATGTCAGGATAAATGAAACGTGAGAGAGAGAGAGAGGTCTGTGCAGGGATCTGCAGGTGCGTGGTCCCTGGGGCGGAACGTTGCTAGCCTCTTTGAATAAACAGCAACCTCCCCCCCCCCCCCGCCTGAGAAAGGCCAGCCTTCCTTATTTGGAGATTGTTAACATTGCTCTCCCTGTGTTGATGGTTTCTGTAACCGGGCAATGAGCAGGCGTGTGGGCAGGCAGCGATGTATAGAATCTCCTTGGTGCAGATTGATTAAGAGGCGCAACCCCGGGCCCGACTGGTCAGAGCCCTGAGGGTCAGGCCCCGTCTGTGCACTGGCCTCTCTCGCAGTGGTGTGCGTCCTGGACTCGATCAGCGGGCCCCCCAGAGGACGCTTGTAAAAGAAGGAGGGACGGAAGCCATGCCCAGTGTTCAGTGTTCCCTTGAGGGTGGTTTCACACGCCTTTCGCACTTCCAGAACTCGTGGTTTGTGGCCCTGTGGCAGGTGGCTGGCCGTCTTCCTGGTGAAGAACATGCAGGTTGCTTCCAGGGTCCGACACTTTCAACGAAAGCTCCTGGGAACGTTTTGCGTCCGGGCGTGTGGTGTGAGCCGAGGTGTTGGTTTCGGGAACAGTCTGGAGGGGCAGGATTGCTGGGATGTGTGACTCTGTGGGCTGCCGTCCCCCGGGGGCCGCCGCCCCTTTCCCTCCTCACTGGGCAGCAGGGCACCTCGCACTCACCACTCGTGTCCTCTGTCTTTAAAAACTGAATTTATTGGCCCTGGCCCGTTGGCTCAGCGGTAGAGCATCGGCCTGGCGTGCAGTGGACCCGGGTTCGATTCCCAGCCAGGGCACACAGGAGAAGCGCCCATCTGCTTCTCCACCCCTCCCCCTCTCCTTCCTCTCTGTCTCTCTCTTCCCCTCCCGTAGCCGAGGCTCCACTGGAGCAAAGATGGCCCAGGCGCTGGGGACGGCTCCTTGGCCTCTGCCCCAGGCGCTAGGGTAGCTCTGGTCGCGACAGAGCGATGCCCTGGAGGGGCAGAGAATTGCCCCCTGGTGGGCAGAGTGTCACCCCCTGATGGGCGTGCCGGGTGGATCCCGGTTGGGCGCATGCGGGAGTCTGTCTGACTGTCTCTCCCCGTTCCTAGCTTCAGGAAAATACAAAAACAAACAAACAAACAAACAAAAAAACCCTGAATCTATTGAGGTGATGTGGGCTTAATCGCACTTATCGGGTGACATTCATACATCAAATGACACAGGTTTCCGGTATGCGATTCTGTAGTACATCATCTGTCTGTTGTACTGTGTGCTCACAACCCAAGTCAAGTCTCCTTCCATCACTGTGCTCCTCCTCCCCCTCTCCGACACCCCCCTCCCCACCACCACCACCACCACCACCACCACCAAGGTTCGACCTGAGCTGCTGAGCCGACATGAGCTCGTAGCCCAGGGCCTGTCAGAAAGTAGGTAGAAGGACCTTGGCCGCGGCAGGGGCGTCTGCAGGATGCTGAGGAGCTGCACATTTCCTCTGAGGGTTTATTATCAGCCTTGGTGGACCCAGCAGGACCTCAGCTTCCTCTAGCCACGACTCCACGCCGCATCTGCCGAGCGAGAGAGTGCTCACAGAGGTGCACCGGCCCCCTGCGCAGAGTGCCTGTCTGCATCGAGCTAGAAAACACCGTGGCCTGGGCACGTCGGCCCCCTCTGGACGGGCCCTCGTTAGGTCAGAGGCTGAAACTCCAGAGCGTAGCCCACACGCCTCAGGGATTCGAGTCACCAGAACCCTGGGGAAGCCGCCTCGAGATCCGTCGCTGACGTCAGCCCACCATCGGCAACAGGCAGACATCATATATCACAGATCACGGGGGGGGGGGGGGGCGAGCTTCCTTCTTCCCAGCGCAGAGTGAGAGGACTTCGCGTGTGGTTGAAAGCCCCTTGTAGCGTGATGGGTGGTGGAGAGGCCGATTTATTATATATGCATATTTATTGCTTCTGTGAAGATCACCGTGTGTGCGTAACTCAGAGAGGAGCATTGACGGTTTTCAAAAGCCAGAGCCTGGGCGGGGGCTGTTTTCCTAAGCAGGAGCAGCTACGTGGACTTAGGCGTGGTTTTTTTTTTGGGGGGGGGGACGTGTTACAGAATGTGGGCATCATTCTGTGTTGTGTACACCGTCCTTGTAAATGAGGAGGACACTGAAATATTGCGTACCCAGACTTTCAAGATCTGAAATGGAACTTAGGTGACATTTCGCTGTTCGCGAGGAGCTTCTGTGACCGAGACGTCCTCGACGGGCGGCACTCCTGAGTGCCCTGTGGTGGCCCTCCCTCTGTTAGTTCCAGCGTGTCTGGGACATCAGTGTCCGAGGGAGACCCCCGGGGGCGTTTTCTATCCGCAGCCAAGCCCAGGCGGAGCTGAGGGACTTTTTGGGGCTCTGAACACACACGGGTCTCACTTTCCAGAAAGATGACCTGCCGTTAGATCGTACTACGTGTCAGCGCAGCCGCCTCCTGGGACCGGGTGGGGGAGAAGGCCGCTTCGGTCGAAAGTGGCCTGGATATAAGTGACCGAAGAGCCACAGCCCTGTGAGACGGGAGGTCAGGCTGAGGGGCAGTCCCTGTTGTGGGAGGGGCCCCAGGCACCGCCCGGTGTCCCCACGGGAACGTCAGACCCTGAGGGTGAGGTCCACGCAGTCGTCACAGGGCACGTGGCGATCTACATCTCACACAGGGATCCACGTCTCTGCAGGCTTCGTTCTGCCCCTTTCCTCGGGAGCCTGGGACCGTTTCTGAAATGTCCCCTTTCATTCAGCTCGAAGGACTCTCCAGCAGGTCTGCGGTCAGCCTGAGACCGGCGGGCAGGCCCGAGGGCCTTGGTCTCCGCAGATGTCCCCAGACCCCACGATGAAATGCGTCATCTCGTGGCTTTGAGCCCATTCTCGAAGGTCAGGGTTTCTCAGCCTCAGCATTGTGGACACGGGGAGCCGGCCTGTTATTTACCCTGGGATGGGGGGCTGTCCTGTGTTGTGTGGTGTTGAGCGACACCCCTGTCCCCCACTCACTGGAAGACAGTAACATGCCCCTTCTCCTCCCTTGTGACCAACAAAAATGTCTGCAGACTTTGTCCCTTGCAGGGCACCATCATCCCTGACCCCGTTTAAGAACTCCTGATTGACAACCTTTCATTGTGGGGTGCCTGTTCGTCCGACTAGACTTGATGGGTAGGCGGCGTTCTCCCGAGCTGCTCACTTCTTCACGGCGTCTCCCTCGGCTGCTGTGGGACGCCTTCCGCTGCGGAACTCAAATAGACTGAGTTGGCGAGCAAAACGCAGCCCCCGTTTTTATTAAATTTTTCCAGGGTATTTTTTTTTTTCCCCTTCAAGGAAAGGGGACACTTGCCAAAGCATTTGCTGGCTGATAATAAAAGAGTCGAGAGTAGCAGATTTTCACTGTGATGTTTTCTTCCCCTCCAGGGAAAAGGTTTTGGTAACCAGGAAAGGAGTGTCACTCAAATATTTGTGAATAATTGCATCTCCCAAAATAATTAAGTGGCTTTGCCCACGGTTGTCCAAGCAGCCGGTGGACGGCCCAGCAGGCTCCCTGTGCTTCCCAGGACCGTCGATTCTGAAAGTCGTTTTAATGGTTCGGCAATCTTAATTTAAACAAAAGCTCAGGCTTATTGCTTAGCCTCTATAAATATATTTGGACGGCGGATGCCCCTTTACATTGCTAATACACGTCCCCGTTTCAAAAGCCAGTCCTTAGGGAACGGCCAGGCAGGCATTTCTTTGAGGTCACGGCAGGCTCTGCTTCAGAAATAGCACGGAAGAATGTTAAGTTTTGTCAAATAATAAATCAGGAAGACCTGAATAACCTCTCCATGTCACCGGAGGGTGGAAGTGCCTTTAAAATCAAGCCAAAGAGCGTCTCCTGTCTTCATCTTTTCCGACAGGTCTAAGCAGTGGGTTTTCGGTGGTTACCAGGAGGCCCCCCCTACCCTCAGTGTCTGTGATTTGCTAGAAGGATTCATAGGGCTCAAAAACTGTTACTCTCACAGCTGGTTACAGCAAAGAGATACATCTCGTCGTGGATGGCTCTTGACTAGAGTGTAACATGTGCTTGAAAGTTGGGAACAGAGTAGCTCTTCAAGGTTCTCTTTGCTGGAAAGGGAAGCGCCTCAGGTGACGGGGTGCTAAGTAATCTTACGGTGCAATCATTCTGCAGTAGATACATGCATGGGATCAGGGAATCAGCTTGTGCAGCTGGGACGTGCACCGTGTCACAGGTCAGTTGTTTCTCCAGTAAAGCGAGCCAGGGCTAGGGGAGCTATAAAGTCAGCAAAGGGCAAAAATGAGGGGCACAGGCTCGCAGGTGGTCCCTCTCTGTGGAGTTCTGCAGAGGGGCTGGCTTCTTCTAGCAACGAAAGACAGCAACTCGTGTGCAATGCTGCTGACCACGTAGCTTTGGCGTCCGGGGTTTTTATTGGGGGTCAGTCACGTGGCCTGCAGCATGTGCTGAGGGGGCGGGAGGACAGCTGAGAGAGTACGTGGTCATCCACACTGCTGGTCGCTGTCCAGAGGTAAACCCTGGCTCGTGGTTGCATGGCCATCGTCTGTGCATTTTTGCGCGCGCGCGCGCATGTGTGTGTGTGTGTTGTATTTCAGTGTTAAAAAGTAAAATAACTAAAAATCGCCGGGGTGCTCAGTAGCTGGGGAAGGGGCCGAAACACCGCCCAACGACCTCGTGGCCTTGATACTTGGCGCCCTCCCACCCACCCACCCACCGGGCACACCCTGTTCCCTGTCTGCAGGGGCCCTCTGCTTACTGCGCTCCTGGCTGGGGGAGAAGGACACTGAAGTAGGGTGTCATGGACGAAGCCCTTCATAGACCAAGAGCGTCTTCCTGAGCTTGTCTTTTGGTGTGATCATAACCGTTTTGAAGAACAGACACGAAGTCGCGGACCTGAGGCCCACCTGTGCCAGCCGGCCCGACTAGCCCCGGCACCCCTCCCCGCTCACCCCAGCCCTCACTGCGGTAGTTTGTGTACGTTGTGGGGGCTAAGACTCAAGGTGGGCCATTCTGCTGCGATTTTAAGTTGTTGGAGCCGAGGCGGGGGGGGGGGAAGGGGGGGACGACCATTAGAATGAATCTTACCCGGTTTTCAACGTTCCGGCCCGGTTTCCATTTTAGACTGGCGTGCTCTGAAATTCTAATGTGACCTTAAAAGTCTCCGGCCTCAATAAGTTTCATTTCCTGCCAGGATTTATTCTCTCTTCCTCCCTGACGGAAGCTGGTCATCTGAAGTGTGAGACGCGGCCCTGTCCCCGCTCCCGAGGGCCCGTGTGTTACCTCACAGCGGTCTCCTTCTCCAGCCACGTCTTTGAAAGGCCGTTGTCCCCAAGGGGACACGCAATCCTCTCCTTCTCCCACCTCCCCCTCACCCTCTGCCCTGCTGTTTTGGGGGCCTGCGTTCCTACTGGTCCTGAAGACTATCCCACATTTACGACCGGTTCCTGACCACAGTCCCTCCCTCCAAACAGAAGCTCCTCTGCAGCCAGTGGGGTGCTTGGGCGGGGTCACCGGAGGCCGTCTGCTGTCCGTCCAGTGTCCATCCGTCCGTCACAGGGCCACTCTCAACTGCCACGTTCTTCACTGGTCCCGCCCGGGTGGCTTTCAGTGGCGTGAAAACCGTATTCCGATCCTCCCAACCACAGACACGAATGTGTGTGTCCTATTCCTGTCCAATGAGGGACGTCCCCACCTAGTGACTGACCCTCGGGTGGGGTTCGTGAAAGCGGAGCCCCAAGTTCCTCCTCCTCCTTCGGCTTCCTGGTCCCTGCATGGTGCGTGGCATTCGCCTTGTGTTGTCCCTGCAAGGGGGACGCGGCCCCTCCTCTCAGGAATTATAAGTGATCAATTCTTCTTTCAGGAGCATGAAGCTCATGTCATCGGTCGGACACCTCCATAAATTAAAATCCAGTGGGTTTGCTGGAGACAGTGAGGTCCTTCTCTGCTCTGCATAGAATGTTCGAATTGAATGGGATCTTGGGAACCACATGGGGCGATCCTGGTCCTCCAGGCACCCTGTGAGGCGTGCTCTCTGTATGCAGGAGGGACTCAACCCGCCTCCCCCATCCTGGCCTTTGATGGCGTTGATCCCTAACGTGGCTCTCTCTCTGTGAGTGGCGTCAGTACATACGCTCCCCTCTGCCTGCCTGCTTAGTGTGGGAAGGGTCCCAGCTCGTGTTCGTACTGTCAGCCTTGCTTGAATCTTATTTCCTGCTGAAGGACGTCAGGGGTATTACTGAGAAATGATTCTCACCTTTCTGTTTAAGGGTAGGCATCTGCATCACCTGGATATTCCTGAACCAGTTTCAGTGTGTGGGTTTAAGAGCATAGACTCGGGGGAGGGGAGGAATCACAGAACTCTGTGACTCGGTTTCCCCATGTGGAACATGGATTTATTGAGGTGGACTTGTAGGTGGTTGCCACCTCTGTGAGGTGATGGAAAGGGTTGACGCGTGTCACTCGCACCAAGTATCACCTATGTGTTGTTACTGTTATTCCTGAATAATATCATGGTGTTTTGTTCAGGTGTCTACAGGGTGGGGCAAAAGCAGGTGCACAGTAATTCATCTGGATGATCATGCAATTACTAATAACTGATAATAAAGAGAATTAACTCTGTGTTTTACATGCTCACGACCGCAAACCTACTGTGCCCTGCCCCGTACATGCAGCGAGAGCCTCCCTGGTGTTTTGAGATTGTCGCCTGTGTGGCCGTCATCTCTGCCTGGACACGGCTTTCCTGCTGTGAGGATGTTGTGCCTAAACCTTTACTTCTTTCCTTGCCCTCAGTCTTTTATGGGAAAGCCGTGGGTACCTGGTTTGATTCCATTTCTCACCACCCGTGGTTTCCATCAGCCTCGCCTGTGTTTTTGGTCTGTTCATCCATCTGTCCATCTGCCAATTGTGCTGCACTCAGGCACTGTACCAAGGGTGACATAAAGTGGTTCGGGCTGGGCCTCCTGCCTTTTGGGAGTTTGTGTCTGCCTGGGGCCTGGGAGGGCACGTGAGGACAGGAGGATGGGGAGGAGTGACCGGTTCTGATCAGGGAGCAGGGATGTGCCAGGGGAGGCATGGGGAATCTGGAGCAGGGCTGTCAGCCTCGCACTGTTGGGTCATCAGCCAGGGTCACCCTTCATCATACGAGGTTGTCCTGGGTGTTGTGGGATGTTTAGCACAGGTGTAGTATGTCTCCCCATACGATGCTGGTGGTGCAGGCTAAGCACACACACATACACATACACACACACACATGCGCCACTGTAACAGCCAGACAGGTTTCCAGATATAGTTGAATGTCCTCCTCTCGGGCACCAAATCTCCCAAACCCAAGAACAATGAAGCACTGTTTTAGACCAGAGAGCAGGATAAACAGAGACGTCTATGGCAGTGGGGGTGTCCACCTCTAGCAAAGCCGGCTGGGTTTGGGACTCGGGACGAGAGGGTTTGAGGGCTGTGCTCGGGCGAAGGCTGGTGCCCAGGCTCTCCACCAATTTTGAGAAGAGAGCAGGAGGCTCCTGAAGGCAAATCGGGAACTGAGCTAGCTTTGTGCTACACAGACTGGCACTGGGAGGCTTGTATCTGCTGCCTGGTGCGGAGGAAACAGTTAATAAGAGTCTGCTGCTGCGGCCATGACGTTGTTACCAGACCTGGTGCAAGAAGAGCTTTCTTAGTGCCTTTCGCTGCTGTAACAAAGGACCACACACCACATGGTCAGAAGCAGCTGGCATTTATTTCTTACAGTTCCGGAGGCTGAGAAGTTTGAGATCAAGGTGTCAGCTAGTCCATGGCTGGTGTGGGCTTGCCGCCTGGTTTGCTGCTGGCCAACTTTCCAGTGTAACTTCCTGTGGTGTAAGGGGGCAGCAGGGGCGCTCCCTGGGGTCTCTGATACAATCACACTAATCCCGTTCCTGAAGACTGCCTGCAGGACCCCATCTCCTCCCAAAGGCCCCACCTCCTGAGACCATCACCCTAGGAGTGGGTTCCCACATGAAGGGTTCTGGGAGGCCATGACATTCACCTTGAATGTGTATGCAGATATTTTATAGCTAGAGAGAGAGAGAAAGTCAAGTTGGCACCATTTTCCTAGAGAGGAGCAAATACAACAGTAAAAATCTTCGGACGTGTGGGCCATACAGTCCCTGTTGCAGCCACTCAACTGCAGTTTGTAGCAGAAGAGCAGTGATAGGCAATGTGTCAGCTCAGGCATATGTCAATCAAACTTTATTTCCAAACACAGGACATGTGCCCAATGAAACCCGAGGGGCTCTGGTTTTGGCTCCTGATCTGGGATACTAAGAAACAAACCTGGTGTGTCCACTGGCTTTGGATAGCGGTCAGATTTCCAAGTATGCAGATCCACTAAATTACTTAATAAAGATACTTCTTGTAATGCCTCGAATGGGGGATCTGGGGGTTGGTTTCCGCCGAAGAGGCACAGCCCAGCAGCCCCAGCATCACGCACCTGCGTTCTCTCCCTGAGGTGGTATTTCTGAGGGCTGGTGGCTGATCATCTAGCAGGTGTTGCTGATGACCCTGGCATGGGTCTTGCCATCAGGGTGCCACCATGCTTTGTAATCTCCTGCATTGGACCTCTGGTTACTGGGCGACGTGGTTCGCACGACCACTCAAACAGTGTGTGAAGCATGGGGTAGCCGTGTTCAGGACACACAGAGCCTGCCCTTGGTTTGGTGTTGAGTCTATTTTATCTCTCGGCCGGGTGAGGCCGAGTTGTGTCCACGCTCCTTTCTCGCCCAAAGGGAAGCCTCTGTGCTTGAACTTGCTGTGCTGTATATAAATTAAATACAGGGCTGGCTTCACACCTTCCCCAGGCTGTCGTGACTATACCCTTTCTTGCTTTCGCTTCTGAAATAGTTTCACCTCGTCCGGTGATTCCCCATTAGTGTGTGTCCACCTGAATTCTGTGACCAGTTGCATCAAAGGGTGGCTTGTGTATCAGTGATGGAAATTCACCCCTTGTGTTGAGAAGTCAGGCAGAAATGTGTCGAGTAGACCTGGGGAAGAGTGTCGTTTTGGGGGTGGTAGTCCCTCCGGGTCATCACGGCAGGTCACTAGGCAACACCTGAAGACAGCGCTGGTTGTCACGGCTTGAAGGAGGCAAGCCCCTGGCAAGTAGCGGTTGGAGGCCAGGGATGCTAAAGACTGGGCAGTGCAAGGGACAGCGCCCCTCCCCCATGTGTCAAATGTGTGTGATGACACAGTTGAGCATTCCTGCTGTCCAGAGATTCTTCAGGGGTACCTCTCACTGAGTAAGAGCCACCCACCGGCTTAGACATGGCTGGAGGACGGCCACACAGTGGATGCAGGGACACAAACGCTTTGCCCTGGCATGGGTCTTTCCATCAGGGTGCCGCCATGCTCTGAAATCTCCTGCTGTTTCACACCCCACACGCCTGCCGAGGGGCCATCCCCGAGGACTTCCGTCTCTGTTATTGACTTCCTGATCTCTGTTCTAACCACTGTCATGCTGGGCACAGGAGGAGGTGGGTTGAAAGTTGATGACAGAGGCACAGAAGTCCCTCCCCCCAATGGCAGATGGCAGGTGCACGTGCTCCTCAGCCTGGTGGTGCTGCAGGCTGTGCCCGCCCCAGAGAGAAGCATCCTGCCTACAGGTGCCAGTCTTCCAAGAATGATCAGACACCACACCTAGGCACAGGGCAGGGCTGCAGCCACCATGGCCTCAGGGGATGTGTCATGCCGGCACCGCCGATGTGGTGTGTGGACATCACCCTGTCTCCTGTGAGTGACCCTCCGACCTGGATAGAGCCCTAGTGATGTCTCCATTGGTTCCTGGTCTTCCCTGGGATCAGAAGTGTCTTATCCTGTGGTCACACCTGAGCCTTCCATTAGCGCTTTGAGTGACCTGACCTTCATGTTGAGGGAAGGGCAATGGAGGCCCAGCCAAGAGGTGAGGAGACCTCTCAGGAGCTCAGTTCCTTTGCATAGAGAGGGGACAGAACCCAGGGATCCCCATGGCTCCTGCTGTTTTCTCTGTCTGGCCAGAAATCAAGGAGAAAGTCTTAACAACAAATGGACTAAGAAAAACATTTTTTTAATTTGTTTTGTTTTGTTTTAGAGGCCAAGGGTAGATCCACCCACAGAAATGCAACTAATGCACATTTAAGCAAATAGGACTTCTTTTCACGCATAAGAATGTTGATTTTTGATCAAGGGTTGATGAGAATATTTATATCTCGTCTCCAGAACAGCTTTTTGGCTGAGATGTTCAAGGTCATGGTGTCCTGAATAGCTCAACCTGCTTACTCATTGCTTTGGGGCTGTGAGTGGGGGGATTCTTCTAGCAGAGTGGTTTTAGCACCCGCCTCTTCTCGCCACACCTCTGAACTGAATATTGTGATCAGCTCATTGGGAGAAGCAGAACTGACTTTGAAGGACATTATCACGTAGAGATGAGGAAGTTATGCCACCCAACTATAGATGCAACATTTTAAAATCAAGATAGACTAAGGACATGGTCCAGCATTCAGTTAGAAGTGGGTTTGCACCCTGCTGTTTGTTTGTTCTGTAAATTGTGTGAGCTGCATTCTTGGCTTCTGCAGGTCAGGGCTGGGGTTGGGCAGCTGGGAATGGAGTTAGCATCTTCCCAGGGAACTGAGCATTTCCGCCCCTGCACCATGGGTCTCAGAGTGTCGGCTGAAAAAACGGGTCTCATGCAGTCCAGAGTTGAAGGTCCCGTTCCGCCTGTCATCAGAGTGTGAACCTTGGACAGATCATCTCACTTCCCTGCTGTCTGCCCTGCTCATGTATAAAGCAGGAACTGCACGGACTCTGAAAAATTGCTGTCTGGAGGGAGATCGTGGGTGCGGGGTGCCCAGGCATGGTTAATGGTGGTCGTGCAGTCAGAATCGCTCCATCTTGTGGGGATAAGTGAATGTGTGAATCAATAAAATGTATTGCTACAGGCTGAATGTGGACACCCCGTCTGCCCTCACGTTGATGTTGGCCTTCCAGCCTCTGGAAGTGTGAGAAAGAAAGGTTCACCGGTCACGCCCCCTGGACTACAGTATTTTGTTTTAGGAGAGCCGGCAGGAACTAACACCTGTGTGGCATCTAAGCTATGCAGCTTGACTTGACTTCCTTCCAGAGGTGCCCGGGAGTCACCGAGACTTCTTTGTCCAGAGCCCTATGAGCCTTGTTCCTGGCCCAGATGGGGGAACTCAGTAGATGTACCCAGCTGGCGTGGTGCCCGCTGTTCTAGTGAGGGCTCAGTCCCAGCCCCACAAGCTGGTTGACTGGGGCCCCTCGGTTATGCAGGAAGCTCTCAGGACCTGACCTGTGGGAGGGACACAAGGCAATGGGGAAGGGGTGACCGGGAGCTTGAATGGATTAATGGAAGCTCCTAAGCAATTCCTGACCAAGAGTTGGCACTGCACAGGGCTGGCCATTGTGATCATTAACTGCGGTGGGCGTAGCTCTGCGCTGGACCTTTTAAAAATACCGGGAGGGTGAGACATGGCCCTGTCCTCCTGTGTTCTTCCCTGTCAGCAGGAAAGACAGGCACGGAGGACAAGGTAGGAACCACTGATTGGGGTCATCAGCCATAAAGATTGGTGCTCAAGAGAGGAATCACCATGGCACAGAACCCACACGAGATATTCCAGGAGGTGGGAGCCAGGCGCAGGGACCAAGGGATGGAGTCCCTGCTTAGCACCGGCCGGCAGAGAGAGAGAAAGCAGGAGAAGGCATGGCCAGCTGGTCACAAAGGGGCCTTTGCTTATGTCCTCGGAAAGCAGGGGAAGAGGGGCTGCGGGGCAGGGCCTTGGAGGGGTCCCTGTGCAACCAGCGTCACAGGAACAACGGATGCCTTGCTCTCTGCGAAATAAACAAACTACAAGTTTTATATATTCTTGGTAATCTGGCAGTGGGAACGGAAAAGGGAGGACTGGGGAGGAGGAGGGGGGAAGGGTAGGCTGGCGGGGAGAGGCCCGCTCCTTCCTATCGCCGGGGAACATCCCCACCTGGTGAGCCGGTGCTCTGGGCATGTGCGGGTGGGAGGCAGCGTGCAGATGCCCTGAGGGCCCCGTGCAGCCCACCAGCAGCAGGTCGGATGAGCCAGGGGCAATGGGAACATGCCCACAGGAAAGACATCTTACGAGAGGGGTTTCCAGGACCCCACAGGAGAGGGGCTGGCAAAGAGTGCGTGGAAGCACGCCCCGCTGGTAATGCTGACAAAGGCTGAGAGGGTCTGACCTTGTGGGATAAGCATATTTCACGCCTGCAGGCCGGGGCTTAGAAGGGGCACCCACTGTGCCCCGCAGGAGCCCTGGGCCCCAGCCTAAGTGAGACCAGGGAGCTGAGCACAGGGGGTCCATGATACTCACACGGCCCCCAGACCCCTGTCAGCCCCCGCCCACACACACACAATGGGTTACAGGGATTGCAAGCTCCCATGCACCTGTGGCTGCCCCAGGACCAATGCGGGTGCTAAGCTGCACCGGGCTGGGTTACCTGTTTGCAGAGGGCTCCTGCCATGGCCTAGACCTCCAGCTGTGGGAGGCCCCTTGCTCTCTCCACGAGGAAGGTTGTTACAGGTTCCGAATCGCTCGCGGTCCCTGATGGGCCCCCAGCAGCTCCTGCTTCCCTGCCTGGCCAGTTGCTCCCTTCTAGACGCAGGCATTGTGTGCACTTGCCGTAGCCGTCCCCTCTCTCCTGCCAGGGTTTCCCCCACACTGTACTACCACACACCCGGTGACTAGCTGGGCATTGCCCTTACCAGTAGCTAGCTGTGGAGGCCATCAGTGACTGTGAGGGACAGAAAAGAGAGAGCCAGCATCTCCCAGCCAAGGGAGAACTCCCAGCTTTTTGGCAACATGAGGCTCAGCCACAATGACCAGCCCAGAATACTGTATAGCCTCTTTTTCTTAGGATTCTTGGCTGTGTGAGTCACTCAGCCGGCACCTGCCAGCCCCTGTTCCCAGCTGAGGCCCTGTGTGCACCGCAGCCAGACCAGGGGTGCCTAGAGACTTGAGCGCTAGCTTCTGGATGGAGTGGGGGGGGGGACCCAGGAGAAAGCCAGCCATCAGCTTGTGGTTGCAGAAAAGGGAGCAGGCTCTGTGCTGTTTAGCTACGAATAGTGCTGGGCCGGCTCTACCCTCCAAGGCGCTTTTCCATCCTGTGCACGCCCCCGTTCCCACTCACGTCACCCCTGCCCTGTCTGCAGCTGGGCATCCTTGTTGGCTGAGATGAGTGATGCCACCACCACCACTCGGGCCCCGTGGGCATGGAGTCCACCTGCAGCCTCCCGCCTGTCCTCCCTGTCTCACTGCAGGATTTTCCCACTCGGCCTTCACGTTCGGCATCGAGAGCCACATCAGCCAGTCGAACATCAACGGGACGCTGGTGCCGCCTGCCGCGCTCATCTCCATCCTGCAGAAGGGGCTGCAGTATGTGGAGGCCGAGATCAGCATTATTGAGGTACCTGCACCCCTCCCTCAGGCAGAGCAGAGACTCAGCCTCTCACTCTCCCCCATATCCCAGGGACCTGCAGGGCCAGGCAAAAGGGTTCAGTCCTGCCCGCCAGGCTCTGGGGTCTTCTATGGGGTCAGTAATTTACCGGATGAGGGGTGGGGGTACTCTGGATTCACAGGGGGCAAACTCTGAGTGTTTTGCACACAAAGTGTTTTGCACATACACAGCTGGCCAGCTGTGGACCGATCATCATGCACCCCACGTGTCCCCACCTCTGAAAACATACCTGCTTGTTAGCCTCAGCACGGGCGGTCGCTGTGCACGTGCACACTGACAGGAGAGGGCTCCTCTCTGCTTTCTGCACTGGCCAGTGACACAGGGACCCTGAGAAACCCTGAGATGTGTCCCAAGGGAAGCTGTCTTTTCCGTCAGGGGAGGAGAGGGGATAACTGTTGTGCTCGAGAACATTCCTAGTGACAGGCTGATTTTTATCTCAGTGTAGAAAAAGTAAGACAATAGGACCAGAGTTACAAATTAGAAATGGGGTCAATTTGCCTGTGTCCCCTCTCTCTCTTTTTAGGTTGGGGTTAGTGCATTGTGGGGCCAGTTTTACATCAGTGGGTTCTTTTTTAAGTTCTGGTTTATAACAGCTCCTTTCACCACTCCCGGTCCACCCCTCCACCCATGCCCTCAGCTTTGCTCTTTGGATCCTCCCGGAAAGGTGCCCAGGACCTCCAGTGACCTTCATGCCACCTTCGGCATCTTTGTCCGAGTCCCTGTTACGTATTCCATGCTTTCTCTCTCTGTGACTCTGCACACGGCTGTACCCCGGGCTTTCCCTGTATCCGATCATGACTCTTCCCACATGGCTGATGCCCTGTGTGCTCAGGGCACCACATGTCTGAGTGTCCTGCCCTTGAGTGACCCCTTCCACAGGTCTCACCTGCCTGGAGCCCATCTCCTCCCTCTCAGACTTTCCTCTCATCCTGTCTCCTGCCTCCCATTTCCCTCCACTTTCTCTTCAGCTTTAGAGTCACAGGAGCAATGGGTCCTGTGTTCTGTCACATGGGTTCCTGTGACATCTCCCAGAAACCTGCATCTTTGTAAGGCACCTGACTTCCTGCCAATTTCTTCCCTGACCATGGCAACCTCTTCCTTTCTTACCTTCATGTCCGGGATTCTTCCACAAAACAAACAAGCGATACAAGGACAGCAGCCACCTCCTCCCAGACTCCCGCCAGCGCTCAGCGCGTGTGAGGCCACGACTCAGTTTCCCCGCCCCTCTGGTTTCTGTCCCTGCTTGTTGTGCAGCCTTTGTACCTTTCCTGTCTGTGCAGAGGACAATGAGAGAGCCTGTCGGCTAGTTTTATTGCTGTTAAGAGTGAGATGTGCTTTTAGAGTTTAAACTAGGATGCATTTTGATGGCTGTGGACAGTTCCTGCTCTTTGCAAAGGAGTCACCGTTTGGGGCGTGAATATGTGAAGGCAGGTGACCTGGAGACAGGCATGCTCACCAGTTGGTCAGCGTTGGCCGGAACCAGGGATGAGAGTGGCTCACAGCTGACCTCCTTTTTTACACGTTTTGTGTTACTGTAAGATTGCCTCTCCTTCCTCCACATAATTGTGACCAGCTGCCAGTCGGGGTGATGGTTCATTTACTTCCTCTTTAGCTGGGACTTGTGTCTTTTCCTCATTCCTAATTTCTCAAGTAAGGCAGCCAGGATGCATTTTATCCAGTGAGACAGAGAGGTGTCCTTGCAGTCAGCTCTCCATGGTGCAGGTCTCTCTCTCTCTCTCTCTTCTTCTTCTTCTTCTTCTCTCTCTCTCTCTGATACAGGTCTCTCCCTTTCTCTCTCTCTGATACAGGTCTCTCTCTCTCTCTCTCTCTCTCTCTGATACAGGTCTCTCCCTTTCTCTCTCTCTGATACAGGTCTCTCTCTCTCTCTCTCTCTGATACAGGTCTCTCTCTCTCTCTCTCTCTCTGATACAGGTCTCTCTCTCTCTCTGATACAGGTCTCTCTCTCTCTCTCTCTCTCTCTCTCTGATACAGGTCTCTCCCTTTCTCTCTCTCTGATACAGGTCTCTCTCTCTCTCTCTCTCTCTCTCTCTCTGATACAGGTCTCTCCCTTTCTCTCTCTCTGATACAGGTGTCTCTCTCTCTCTCCCCCCCCCCTCACAGAGGGGTAGTTACTCCCACATTTGTCCTGGCATCTGAGCAGTTTTTCCAGCCTGTTACTCTTGACATTGGGGGTCAGAACATTCTGTGTGAGGGGTGGTGTCCTGTGCACACTAGGGTGTGAGCAGTGTCCCTGGTCTACACCCACCAGGTAGATGTCAGCAACATCTCCTCTCCCAGTGGTGACAACCAGAATGGTCTCTAAGCCCCCTGGCACGGCACAGTCGCCCTCACCCACCAAGGAGTCGTTGGGTCAGGGACAGCACCTTTTCCATGAAATAAGGTGACAGAGCTCTGATGTCTGGGACGCACCAAGTGTGGTGTGGGTCCCACGCTGAGCACAGCCATCACACACCTGTCCCGCAGCAGTGCTCACCCCCATCACTCCCGACCCCCCGGGCAGACGCCCTTGGCATTGCCGTGAGCTCCGTGCCGGCCTGCGCCCCTCTGCCCGGGGTGCGGACAGACCCTGAGGAGCCGCAAGGTTGACGGCTGCCCCGTGGCTCTCTCCCCAGGACGGCACGGTGTTTGACGGCCGCCCCATAGAGTCCCTGTCCCTCATCGATGCTGTGATGCCCGACGTGGTGCAGACGCGGCAGCAGGCCTTCCGGGAGAAGCTCGCTCAGCAGCAGGCCAGCGCGGCGGCGGCGGCAGCAGCAGCAGCGGCAGCCACGGCAACCACGGCAACCACGGCGACCCCGGCGGCTGTTCCCCAGCCCAACCCACCAAAGAATGGAGAGGCCACGGTGAACGGGGAGGAGAACGGAGCCCACGCGATCAGTGAGTGCAGCCTCCCGGGCCTGGGAGGGCTTTTGGTGGTTTCTTACGGCGTCCCAGGGCCAAAGGCTCCACAGGGGTCTGCCTGCGGCACGGTCGTCCCCGGTCGCTGTAGAACATGTGTGTCCCTCCGCCCGAGAGGCTTCCCACCCCAGGCTTCCTCTGAAATCCTGAGACACCGTTCTTTACTTACACAGCCTCAGGTTTAGGGAGCTGTGCCTCCCTGTGAGCTGGCAGGGACCCTCACTGCGTGGTCACCGTCCGGCATACAGTGTTCCCAGTGCAGGACCCTGTCCCCACCCAGCCTTCCTGGTGGAGGATTTGGGGAAAATCCTGGTGTAAGTGAGGAGCTCCCGGTTACCAAGCGGGCACCAGGACAGTGTGTGCCGTCTGACTTGGTCTCAGCTAGTTCCCGGAAGGCAAGTCCTCATTAGGTGACCACTGGACAGTGTTGGACAGATCGGTCAGAGGGCCAAGCTTTTACCCAGAGCACCTGCCTGCCCCTCCTCTGCTGCTCCTACATGCAGACTGCTGCGGGTTCTGAGTTCACAAAGTGCGTGTGTGTGCGTGCATATGTTTGCATGTGTGTCATGCACAGGAATGTATGCAGGTGTAGGAGTGTGTGAACATTGAGCACATGTGTCCCAAGGAAACAAGGGTGTGTGAATGTGGGGGTGGAGGGTGGAGGGACTTCTGAGAGCGTGGCTCCACCCTCGGGAGCCCTCAAGATCACCAGGTGACCCCTCAGAAGGCTGCATGGGATAAAATGCCTCATCTGCTCAGGTGAACAGGGACCTGGGGGCTGTGCTCAGGAGACACGTGGCTGTTGTCACCTTCGCCCCCTCTCATGCCGTGGCTGTCGGACGTCACCCTGCACCTACATATAAGGAGTAACTGTTGCTATCCCTCTATCAAATTTGGAATAAACATAACACACAGTGTGGGGGGGGGCTGGCAAAGTAGGTCTACAGTTGTTCATACACAACAAATAATGCGACAATAAATAGTAATACAAGAGTAAACTTTCTCACCGGTAAACGTCTTTGGCCCCACCCTGTATTTAAATAAATGAAACGTATTTAAAAAACCTGTTTGTAAGCCCGAGGAGCCCTGGCGATGACGTTTCCCGCTTCCTGTGACAGATAACCACTCGAAACCGATGGAGATAGATGGGGACGTGGAGATCCCACCCAGCAAGGCCACGGTCCTCCGTGGCCACGAGTCCGAGGTGTTCATTTGTGCCTGGAACCCTGTCAGCGACCTTCTGGCTTCCGGGTGAGGGCGTCAGGCTGGGGGCGCTCCGGGGAGTGGGGGTCCGTGCTCTTGCTCTTGTCTGAGTCCCACCTCGCAGGGCACCTGCTCCATGACCTGCCTGGGGCTTCCTCCCAGGTGTGCTGACCATGGTGTGGGGCACCCACCCACCGTGGCCCTCCCATGGGTGCCTCTGATTGTGGTCAAATTGTCAAGAAGTCCTGATGCCAAGCCATTTCCTCCCTGGGGTGGGGACTAATGCCGACGTTTAAAATCACTCGGTGCAGCGGAGATGGGGAGGAGAAAACCCAGTGAGGATAAAACACGTAACATGCCTGGGTTTGGGTTTATGGCTGGCCTCTCCCCCCCAGGTCTCCTGGGGCCACACGCCAGAGCAGACTGTGCCCTGGGCCACTGTCTGGCCTCTGCCCTGTCGGCTGCAGCCTCGGGTTACAAAGAGGGGAAGGAGAAAGTAAAAACAGCGAGCGAAAGGAATGCTGAGTGCCGTGTGCTTCCCCCTGCAGGTCCGGAGACTCCACGGCTCGGATATGGAACCTCAGTGAGAACAGCAACGGGGCCTCCACCCAGCTCGTGCTGCGGCACTGTATCCGGGAAGGGGGACACGACGTCCCCAGTAACAAAGACGTGACCTCGCTGGACTGGAACGTAAGCATGGCCCTCCTCCCCGACAGCCAACAGTGAACGCAGGGACTGCCATGGGGGACCCTGGGGTGGCTCGGTCATGGGGGCTTTGTTTCTAAGCGCTCACGGAGTTGTGTCACAGGGTTATGTGTGTGCTCATGTGGGACACACCCCTCTTTCTATCTTCTTTTGATTTTTCTTGCTCTTTGGAGTGTTTCTCCCTGTTCCATCATTTCCTCACAAACTCTTTTCTCCACATGGACACATTGTCCAAAGCTCAGAAAAGTCTCTCCAGCCTCATTGTAACTTTTCCTGTGGTATTTCCTTTTTTTTTAAGTGAAAGGAGAGGAGATAGAGAGACAGACTTCCACACGTGCCCCAACCTGAACCCATGCAGCAACCCCTGTCTGGGGCCGATGCTCAAATCAGCCAAGCTATTTTTAGTGCCTGAAGCTGACACTCAGACCAACCAAGCTATTCTCAGCACCTGAGGCCACACTTGAACCAGTCAAGCCACTGGCTGCGAGAGGGGAAGAGGGAGAGGGGGAGAAGGAAGGGAAGAGAAGCAGATGGTTACTTCTCCTGTGTGCCCTGACCAGGAATCGAACCCAGGACTTCCAGATGCCAGGCTCACTCTCTTCCACTGATCCAGTTGGCCAGGGCTAGAGTTGATAAGTCTTAACAGGGCACTGATTCTTGGTGAAAGATTATTCTAGCCCTGGGATAAGAGGTCGTCTGCGGAGGGTCAGAGCTGCCCCTACTAAGCTGTGTCTCTTGGCCTGTCTCTTTCCTGCCCGCAGAGTGATGGGACTTTGTTGGCGACAGGTTCCTATGACGGTTTTGCAAGAATATGGACGGAAGATGGTAAGTCCAGCTTCCCTGGTGTTTGGGTCCAACGAGAGGGGCTCTGGTGTGGGAACGTGGAGTGGGCCAACCGTGGCTTTGAAGTTCACGTGTTTATTATTGTCGTTTGACTAACCACCAGGTAACCTGGCCAGCACCTTGGGCCAGCACAAAGGTCCCATCTTTGCCTTGAAGTGGAACAAAAAAGGAAACTACATTTTGAGTGCCGGCGTAGACAAAGTGAGTGTTGGCTTAAACGGCATCTTGAATCTCTAGACAACAGGGGTTTCTTTGAAATCTAAGGCTTCCTGCTTCCCTGTCATCACCCAACAGAACCGTGCTGTGCTTGTCGGTTCTCCTGGCTGTGACGCGACCTTACCGTTTGTTGATAGCATGTCATCTCTTGAGTGTGTCACACTGCTCTACGGACCCGTGTGCAAAACTCCCACTGTTTTCTTGGGAGAGCTCTTTCTGTCCTCACCTCCTGTTGTCTCAGGGGCTGCTTTTATATTCACTTCTCATTTTCTTTTTTTTTTAATTTTAATTTTAATTTTTTGTAATTTTCTGAAGCTGGAAACAGGGAGGCAGTCAGACAGACTCCCGCATGCGCCCGACCAGGATCCACCTGGCACGCCCACCAGAGGGCGATGCTCTGTCCATCCGGGGCGTCGCTCTGTTGCGACCAGAGCCATTCTAGCGCCTGAGGCAGAGGCCATGGAGCCATCCTCAGCGCCCGGGCCATCTTTGCTCCAATGGAGCCTTGGCTGTGGGAGGGGAAGAGAGAGACAGACAGGAAGGAGAGAGAGAGGGGTGGAGAAGCAGATGGGCGCTTCTCCTGTGTTCCCTGGCTGGGAATCGAACCTGGGACTTCTGCATGCCAGGCCGATGCTCTACCACTGAGCCAACCAGCCAGGGCCTCACTTCTCATTTTCTACCTGACCCCACTTTGTCTACCACTGAGCTGTGTGGTCAGGGAACGTGCATGTTTGAAGTTGTGCACTGTCTGCCTTCATTGGTCAACCACAAAAGAAATAATAATAATGTTCTAGAAAAGAATACGTAGGCAGAAATTGTAGTTTATGGCTACATTGGCATTGACCTTCTTCAGTGGGGGCTTGACCCCAAGGGGTGAAAGTATATTTCAGAGTCTTACCAGCTTTTCTGCTACTTAATGTTTTCCGTTGTCTGGGCTATATAATTCAATGTAAACATCAATAAAATTATACAATTACTGATGCAGAACATGAAATTGCACCAGAATTGTGAATTTGTATATTCTTTCTAGTGACAGATGTGTCCCAGTAAGTAAATTTAAAAGTGTTTGATCCAGACCCTGGCCAGTTGCCTCAGTGGTAGAGCGTTAGCCCGGCATGTGGAAGTCCCGAGTTCGATTTCCGGCCAGGGCACACAGGAGAAGCACCCATCTGCTTTTCTTCCCTTCCTTCTCCCCCTTCTCGCTCTTCCCCTCCCGCAGCCAGGGCTCCATTGGAGCAAAGTTGGCCCGGGTGTTGAGGACGGCTCCATGGCCTCTGCCTCAGGCGCTAGAATGGCTCTGGTTTCAACGGAGCAACGCCCCAGATGGGCAGAGCATCGCCCCCTGGTGGGCATGCTGGGTGGATCCCGGTTGGGCGCATGCGGGAGTCTGTCTCCCTCCCTGCTTCTCACTTAAGAAAAATACAAAAACAAAAAGAGTGTTTAATCCACCAAATAAACGAGTTAAAGATTTTGGTTGGTATGGAGCTAACCCAGAATGCAGAGAACCAGGTTTCAGAGATATGGCCCCCATACTTTCCTCAGAAAATTTTTACGGTCAACACAGCTCATAAACAGTTCTTCTTTAAACGAGAGCATTACTGACATTGACTGGGGGGTATACAGGTTCCCAGAATGTGGAAAGTTCCGGTTCATTGAGATGTTAGGTCCAGGGCTGTTCCCTGAGCTGTCTCCGGGCACTTCCCTGTCTCCCCAACATCGTAGGTTCAGGGGTGTTCCCTGAGCTGTCTCTGGGCACTTCCCTGTCTCCCCAACATCGTAGGTCCAGGGGTGTTCCCTGAGCTGTCTCCGGGCACTTCCCTGTCTCCCCAACATCGTAGGTTCAGAAGATCTCAAGATTTGCTTTGTCTTCCAAGGGGGAAAGGCCATTTTCTCCTTATTTGTGGACCAGTCTGGGGGGCCTCACCCCAGAGTAACACGTGTGCTGTCCCCAGTTGGGGCAGCGACTGTCAGGGGAGTTTGCAGAAATGGCCATTTCTTCCTCAACTCTTCATTTGCAGAGTGCCAGGAAGACACTTGTATGAGCTCCATTATGGGTTTTTCAGCTTGTAATGGGGTGGTGGGGCGGGGGGTTCCACAGATCAGACAACAAAGAGTACCAGGTATCTCATTGACAGACACATGTTGGTTACATGTTGAAACGATAATATTTCGGCCATACTGCAGTGAAACTGTTTGTTCTTTTCTGTTTTTAGAGGGCTTACTAGAACATAAAATTCCCTGTGTGGCTCACATGGTATTTTCCTTGCACAGTGCTAGTTTGAAAGAAATAGGGGTTCGCTGCTTTTCCTTATTTAAATTTAACTCTTGATTGATTTGAGAGAGAAGCATTGATTTGTTGTTCCACTTATTTATTAATTCCTTGTTGATTTCTGTATGTGCCCTGACTGGGGATTGAACCCATGACCTTGGTGTATGGGGACAACACTCTAACCTACTGAGCTACTCAGCCAGGACCTGACTACCTTTTCTTGCACGATAAATGTATCTACAGAAAGCTTGGCGAGGAGAGTAGTTACTGATGATTTCTTTTTGATTTGCGGAGCGCAGACAACCATAATTTGGGATGCCCACACAGGGGAGGCCAAGCAGCAGTTCCCGTTTCATTCTGGTGAGTCTGGTTCTAGTTTTGTAATTTGGAAACAGTAATTCAGAGTCTGTTATGAAGTGTCCTGTCGAGTCATTGTGAATGCTCGGAGGACCATGTCCGTGGACTCTCGCTCGGCGGGTGGAAACCCATTCACTGTGAGCGGTGCTCCAAGGTTTGCAAGGTCCAGGGTCCCCAGCACCTGAACGTTGAAAACACAGCAGGGAAGGAGTCACAGGGCCGGTGTGGCCTTCTCTTTTTTTCCTGCCATTTCATGGCAGCTGTGTTGGGGGTCCCTGAGACCCCCACCCAGGTTCAGCTGGTCACTGAAGCCAGCCAAGACGAGGACAGGCACACAGGACAAAATCCAGCATGTCCAGGGGTCTCCACCGCAGCACTGCCCAGGACAGGCCAACGTGGAGGGTCGGCCGACAGGGAAGCTCATTGGAGAGCTGGTGTCCAGGACTGTGATGGGGGTTGGTCTCCTCGGCGCTCCCTGCCTGGCTTGTACCCCAATTCCAGGCTCCTAGCCAGAAAGCAGATTAAAGTATGTTGTTTGCACAACTTCAGTTCGGAAGCCGTTCTTACCAGTTAAGGAACGGTGGGAACCTTCTGGCAATCTGAATTCCCAGATGCAGCCCGAGAGAGCCGGATCAGTGCACAGATGCATAACAGCTAACCACGGCCCTTTGTATACTGAGGTCGCTCCTGCCCCCGTGGGGTTGCAGTGGTCTAGGGACTCTGGTTTTGCAAACTCCCACTGGACACCCCACGCTCTGTGTGACACACGCTGTCATTAGGTGCAGCCTCTTCCCCTAGAGACAGCCGGCCACCCCCGCAGTAAGGACTGTCAGAAGTAACAGAGAGGCCACAGGCCACGTCTTCCACGCAGAGAGACGCACAAAATGTGTGGGGTGAGCGTGCACTGTTAGATCACATGTCCCTGATGTGCATTTGCAAGGGGACAGAGTCATTGCTGATGGGTAGTTTGGGGTGCCTGAGGGAGGGCAGACCCCAAGGACTTCCCGATATAGCACAGCCCTGTCTCAGCGTCACGTGACGGCTCCAAGCAGGGGCCATGAGTACTCGGGAGACAGACAGACTATGAGGGAAGGTCCCAATTCGAGGGACAGAACATTTTCTGTCGCACTGTAATGAGAGCCCCCCCACCTGTTAAGAAGTCCCTCCCCATTGACACTTTCCAGAGCCCCTGCCGAACCAGTCTACAGATTTGGACCTCTGTCTGTCATCTCTGTGACAGACATCTCTGCCCATCACAGCTGGTAGCCGGTCAGTCTAGTGGGTTTCCCTCATATTTGACGTAAGGGTCGAAACTGTTCCTGCCTTTCTGTTCACAGAGTTTGAGTGACACGTTCTGAGCACGTTACACCAGGCGTGCCGACTCCTGTGACACGGGAATGTGTGTCACGAGGAGAACTCTGGATTCGGGGGCTTTATTTTTCTTTTTAAGAGAGTCGCCTGTCCAAGATGAACATCAATAAGGTGCTGCCAAAACTTTTCACCTTAAGCGTTCATTTATAACATCTCTCAGCGGAATACGCTGTTTCCCCGAGCATTGCGAGGCTGCAGGGAAGGGCGTACCATCCACTGGCCCTGGGAGACCACAGACCGCGTGTTTCTTCCGTGTGGAGAAAGCATGTCACCTGTAGTTTAGCTGTCTGATACTTGGATCCCTGTCCTCTCCCTGGGTCAGAAAGGTCCAGGTTTTATTTTATTTTTCACGTCTTTCAGGACAAGAGGCTAGTTCCCACTGGGCACAGTTGTTCTCCTCGTGTTACTAGATCAGGCTTCTCGACTGTGCTCTGATTTGTTCTAAAGCAGCCAAGCTCTGTGCACAGCTAGCACATGTAGCCGCCCTCCCTCTATTCCTGCCTCACAGCGCCCGCTCTGGACGTGGACTGGCAGAACAACACCACCTTCGCCTCCTGTAGCACAGACATGTGCATTCACGTCTGCAGACTCAGCTGTGACCGCCCCGTCAAAACCTTCCAAGGACACACAGTAAGTGCGAGTCTCCATTGTGGGCCTCAAGTTCGTAACAACGCGCTGGGAGGCCGGAGCCGTCTCCTCTGTGTCTAGGATGAAAAGTGGCGAGGACCAGTTCTTTTACAACCTTTTGCTGCTGCTTGGGAGAAAACACAGACTCTAAGATGAGCCAGATGTTGGATTTTGGAGAAAAGATTTAATGTAGTTATTAGACAAACATATGAGGACATAAAGGAAAAGATCCTTGTAATGAGTGAGCAGATGGGAAATGTCTGTAGAAAAAGGAAAACTATATTCTTTTTTTATTAACTTTTTTAATCTATTGTTTTGAGTAGGATTCAAGTGTCCCATTCAATATAACACCCCACCCCCCCAACAACATGTCCCCATTTCACCCCCACTGCCTTCCTTTCCCTGACTCCCTCCTCTACTTCCCTCTGGGATTTGCTGTCCTGTTATCTCTATCTCTGTGTTATGTATATATAATTTCACTAATTCCCTCTCTGATGGAAAATGATATTCTTTAAAAAAAAACAACAGTCAAATGGAAATTTGAGAACTGAGAGGTATAATGTCTGAAATGAAAATCTTAATAAAAAAACAAAGAAGAAAATCTTAATGGATTGGTTTAACAGCAGATTGCAAAAGAGGGAGAATAGAAATAGCCAGTTTTCCTAAATTTGGTGGAAAACATCAACATTCAGTCCAGGAGGCTCAGGCGCCAGCTGACATCTCATCACATTCCTTGGGGAGGCACCTGAGGCTCTTTGTAGCCTTCCTGGAGCAGATCCCTGCAGTGTGCAAGAGCCCCTAGGACTTTTATATGAATGGCCATGCCTTAGTATCAGTGGAAAGGGCAGAGTAAGAAGAGGAGGAAGAGGGATGTGTTTGGGGTGGTGCCCCTCTCTACCCCTGTAACTACAAGTTCACGCTGCTGAGATGACGGGGCGCTGTGGCCCCCTGCTGGACCACTGAGGTACCTACTCTGGGGGCCTATATATTTCTTTCCAAAATCTTTTTGCTCTCTCTTTCAGAACGAGGTCAACGCCATCAAGTGGGATCCTTCCGGGATGTTGCTAGCATCCTGCTCGGATGACATGACATTAAAGGTAGTGAGGTCTGGAAGCGTGGGCTGCTTGATCCTGGACAACCTCTGTAGTCCTGCATTCACACAGCTGTGACTGAAAATTTTGTCACAGACACTCTTCCTGACACTATAAATTCTCCCCATTGCTACTCTGTGGCTCGCTGTCACCAATTAACTCCTGTTGATCATTAGAGGATCATGCTGAGACCTTCCCCTTCCCCATGGCCTTCCCACTGGTGCCCCCAGGATTTTGCCCACCCCTCTACCTGGGCAGTGACCCGCAGGTCGGTGAACTTTCCGAGGGCTGCAGACCTAACGGACACTCACAGAACGACTGATGTAGAACGGTTCCCGGATGCGGAAACAGCGTTGGCTTACGTTGTCCCCCGTGTGTTCTCTAGATCTGGAGTATGAAGCAGGACACGTGTGTCCACGACCTCCAGGCTCACAGCAAAGAGATATACACCATCAAGTGGAGTCCGACCGGCCCGGCCACCAGCAACCCAAACTCCAACATCATGCTAGCGAGGTAAACCGGAGACGGCCCTCTCTCCCTGGGCTCCTCAAGCAGCCTTGCTCACCGTGGCTGTAAAAGTTACTTGACAGAGTAACTTTTTCTGTTCCTTTTTGTAAATGTTACGGCCAATAAACATTCCTTGCATCCAAGAGAACAGAAATGTCACCAGTAAGCATTATTTGTATCAAAGGGAACAGAAAATTTTGCTAAAGTGTGTGTCGTGATTGTCAGCTCCCTTCCAAATTATACAAACAGGAGCTCACCTTGAAAGGGCACCATGAGATAGAGCTATCGAGTGACACCCACTCAAGGTAAGGACCCTGTTAACCCCCAAGCCAGTCGGGGGCTGGGCTGTGTGCCCAGGCGCCTGGCCCGTTGCTCTGTGAAGGGTTTTACTATGACGCAAAAAGGAAACATTTCAGCGTAGGCTTTGGACTTGGTTTACTTTATTCAATGCGGGGGGGCAGGTGGTGAGAATTCTGAGGGGCTGTAGCGGGTGCCCCAGCCTTAGCTAGTTATGTCCGAACCATTTGTATAGTGACCCTCTGAGGCACCAGTCTGGGGCAGCATGGTTATATGTGGTCACAGGGGCCTCCCCAAAACTGCATCACGTTAGGCTGCAGTCAACAGAACTGTTCTGTCCCAGTGCTTAAAGGCCAGAATCGCATTTTGATGGCTTGCGAGGTTGCTTTTGTCTCCCCTGGTACCCAGTGTGAACATTCATTGTCCTTTTAGTAGGAAAGGGGTGTAGCAGTGCCTCGGGGGCCCCGTAGAGGGAAAGACTGTCCAATAGCAGCAGCTTTGTAGTGTGTACTGTTCTTTCTTTCAAAATTGAGAAGAACTGAAACTTGCAGGTCTCAGGAGTGTGAGTGCATATTTGTGTATGATTGTATTTTCATTGCCCTTGTGTTAAAACTTTTATTCCCTTCACTTGCCATTCCCAATTTTGCAGTTGGTAACGATCAGTTGTTGTGTTTTGAATTGTGGGACCATTTTAGGGAATGCAGTAAATGTCCTACGGGAGCATTGACCGTCCATAGGTATAGAAAAGGCAGGAATGGATGAACCTGGCCTAGGTCTATTTTTCCAAGTAACCTCTGTCTCACAGGGTCACTGCTGTAGACCTCCTTTTGCCCAGCCCTGCGTGCCACCCATCTTGGGGAACTGGAAGGAAGCGTGGTGCTTCCATGGTGATGTCTCCTCATGTCCTTTCTAGCGCTTCATTCGATTCCACGGTCCGGCTGTGGGACGTGGAGCGCGGCGTGTGCACCCACACGCTCACCAAGCACCAGGAGCCCGTCTACAGCGTAGCTTTCAGCCCCGACGGGAAGTACCTGGCCAGCGGTTCCTTTGACAAGTGCGTGCACATCTGGAACACCCAGGTAATCCCCCCGAGTCCTTTCTGAACGTCAGCCACTGTGGGTATCTCTGCCCACGCCTGAAGATGAGAGAATTCTTTTATTTTTAAGGGGAAGGGGGGGGGAGAGAATGAGAAGCATCAACTCACAGTTGCTTCACTCTAGTTGTGCATTGATTGCTTCTCATATGTGACTTGACGGGGGTGGGGGATGGGGTGAATCAAGCCAGAGGTCTTGGGGTTTTGAACCGGGGACCTCAGTGGCCCAGGCTAACACTCTTATCTGCTGCACCACCACCAGTCAGGCTAGAGAATTCTGACTCTCAAGAGTGGATTCTGTGGGAAGCAGGAGAGTGGAGAGTCCTTTACTGGGCAGCCAGGTCTCGGGTGTCCGGCTGATGTAAGAGAGAAGTGGTTGGAGCCGTTGCAGGTGGCCAGCGACCTGTTTTGTGGGTCTTGGGATGGAGTCAAGGCCTCTTCTCTGTCCATTCAATCCAGTCCACCTTCCACATTCCCTGTGGCTGGGATGACGCATTTGTGTTGAGCCCGTGCCCCTTGTGGCAGGGCTTGGTATTGCATGAGCCAGGTCAACTGCCAAGGTCCACTGAGACCTCAGGCTTCCCAGGGACGGCTTCACAGAAATAGCATCCTCTTGGAGAGGGAAAAGTCATCGTCGGTCCTGCGTGGACTCTTGTAGTCCAGGCAAGGCCACCCGCTAAGTCACACGTCCCAGGAATAACATGCAAGAGTCTCTGTGCTGAGTTGCTCCCTAGAAACAGTGATTGGTGCTTTGTAAAGCGACATCTTAGACAAGTGTCATTAGGTACTACCTGTTGTCAAAAACCCATCAAATGACTTTCACTTTTTTCTTGTAAATCACAAATCTTTTCGAGACATTTAAAAGCACACTTGAATCCGCGTGAGGTGGATGCCTTCTTTATATACATAAACACGTATAATATTGTTGACTGGCTCCATCCCAGTCCCCCACCACCTTAGTGTCCTCACCGCCATCAGACATGGTCTGAGAACGGCTGTGGAAGGTGTGTCCTCAGCCGAAGGGGGGAGGCGGGTTCTGTGGGCAGTCAGTCAGACGTCAGCTACACTCGCGTAGCGGGAAGTCTGACAGACACGTCTCTATAGACACCAGAGTGTGTGCCGAACATGCTTTAGCTCCTGGGTGTTTGAGACTTTCCGTGCTAGCACACTAGGGGGTGGAGGAGTGCACATGCACCACTGCGGGGTTCTGAGCCCCCTCACGTCATGTGTGATGACCCTTTGCATTACAGAGTGGAAGTCTCGTCCACAGCTACCGAGGCACCGGCGGCATCTTCGAGGTTTGCTGGAATGCCCGAGGGGACAAAGTGGGCGCCAGTGCATCCGACGGCTCTGTAAGCAGCACTCGGGATTTTCTAGGGGTGGAGGGCGTGGGGCGGAACAGAGGAAAGCCGGGCAGGTGAGACCCAAGGACTGAGGCTGAGAAATTTGCTCCTATCTGAGCCCCAAGTTTCTGCCCCTAACCTAGACGTCCTGCTGATAAAGGCACGACCTTGCCTTCCACAGGTCTCTTGGGTCCCATGAGATGTCTAGCCTTTGAGATTTTCTTCAGCATAAGGCAGGGGGCCCTGGGAGGTCTGGCTGGTTGTTGTTTCCCCCATCGTTCTCAAAGCTCAGGTGCTGAGTCGTCATTGTCACCTGCCTTTCCACTGGAGGCCTGGGCTGTGACAGCTGCTGAGATACTACCAATGTGCTAGTTCCTGGCTTTGCCCTTGACCTGGCTCTTCTCCTCCCTGCTGTTAATGTTAACTTGGGGTGGGTTGGTCGGATGCTCAGCAACTGGTCGCTGTTGTTAGAGCTGCTCCAACCGTTCATAACTGTGTACCAATAAAACTTTATTTATAAAACAGAATTGGTGGGCCATGTGATTAGCCAAGCTCAGCTCAGAAGGCATCTTTGCATTGTGTCAGAAGATAACAGGGTCTCTCTCTCTCTCTCTCTCTCCCCTCTTGCAGGTGTGTGTTCTAGATCTGCGGAAGTAAACATGCAGCGTGTGAAAGATAGGCAAGAATTCTAACGGACCAGCAGTTAGCGCGGGTGGGGTTGTGACACCCTTCAGACTCCACCCTGTCCGCTGCAGAACTGCGCGGGCGTGACGCATTGGTGTGGACTTTGCAATCCACTCATCCCTGGCCCCGGAAGCCTATACTTTTTTGTAGTCCTCATCAAGAAGTTTGAAACAGACACACACACACACACACACACACACACACACAGAGTCATACCGGAGGTGCGGTGTACGGTTCCCACGTGGGGCGTGCAGCCCGGAAAGCACGAAGCCACCCCCTGGACAGTGTGAGGTCTGGGTCCCATTCAGAGGGTCTCTGATGGCTGAGACGGGAGGGAAGAAGATACCTGTGCCAAACCCAGAAGAAAAGCAAACTGCTGATAGATGGAGGGAGAGGAGAAAGCTCCCTTCCCCTCCCCCCATAAGTCAGACACTACCGATGCTCTGGTAAAGGAAGTTCGGAGACGGTCGGTACCGATGAGCTGCGCGGTTCTGAAATCCGGACACTGTTTCCCGGAGCCGTGTCTGTGCGGCAGCTGTCCCGTCGGATGAAGTCCTGTCATGTGGGCCCTCCGTCCACGATGGGGCGGGGGTTTCTCTCTTCTCTGAGGTTGTCTGTCTCTCCACCTTTCCCTCCATCCGGTGTGGTCCTGATTTGCAGGAGCTGCAGCCTGGGGGAGGGGATGTCGGAACCTTAGATGGGCAGCTTCCTCGTGCCCTCCCCTGCCCCTGCCCCCACCCTCCATCCCGGTATCATATTAGGTCTCTCAAGGGCACTTTCAGCGTAGAATAAGTGCTTTATGCAAGAAGGCAGGGCAGGGGAGACTTTTTACAGGAGGAAAAAAAAATGACTTATAAGAGAAAGAGACCGGAGTATTTTTGGAAAAAGAAAATTATTTTTATGTTAAAATGATTTTAAAATCCTAAAATGGCCATCAGACAGACAGCTTTGTGTGGTTTTCATAGTTTAAAAAAAAGTATTGTAGGAAGGGTCCAAGGGAGCGACCGCCGTGGCCCCTGGCCGCGGAACAGGCGCGGAGGACACTGGGCGGCGGAGGGCAGACCCCACGGACGGCAGCGGAATGCTTTTGGGGTGGAGGGAGAAGTACTCGCTCCTTTGGCTGGAGGCCGGTGTGGCATCTCTGGGTGAGTCTACCTTTGTCGCTACAGGAGGGAAATGAGGAAGGATTTGCTCTGATCCCGAGCCAACCAAGATGCAAGCCATTAAAACAGCGTGGCCCTGTGTCACCTTGTAGTGACACCTCCTTCACAGGGACGGTCATTCCCCCACCCCAGGGGCCGCTGGGAGAATCCTTGCGCAGCTGACCTGCGGACTCTGGGTCTCCCCTGGCCAGACAGGGACAGGCATGAATGAGGAAGGATGTTGTCCTTCTGTCCCAAAGGTGAGTTGCAGGTAGACTGTCACCGATCACTTCCGTCTGTGTCACTTCTTTCTCTGCCGACAGACTGGGAGATTTTTTTTTAACAATGAATCTTTTTACTGTTTTTTTTTTTTTTTTTTTTTTTTTTTTTTTTAATTAAACATGGCTTTGTGGTCCTACAGGAGTTTCCTTTCATTGGATCGGTTTGTACTGTCGTAATCCGACACTGATCTGTTTTGAGTCATTGGGAGAAGGACCATCATTCTCCTGTGGGCTCAGCAAGGGACGGCCTGTGGCCAGTGGGCAGGGTCCAGCCACCTGCGTTTGGGCTACGAGATGGGATGCTGTTCAGAGGGAGGCGTCCGTGCGTGCAGCCGAACATCTCCCCAGCAGGGGAGGCAGGCGCACCTGACCGGACTGTCCTGGGACAGCAGTGCCCCCATCCTGTCCAGCCACCCCTGGTCTATGTGCACTCCACACGTCCCAGCTAGAGAAGGCCAAGAACTGCTGTGTTCGCGTGTTGGGTATTGTATTCGACTTCCGTTAGCGGGCACTCGCTCATTAAGGTCAAAGTTCTATGCGGTCAGCAATCCCATCTCTGAAGGCATCTGGGACCCTGGGTATGGTGATAATCCCTTGCCCCTAGAAACTGTTAGGTTCGTGACATCTTCGTGAAGGTGCAGACGCACACCCTCTTGCCTTCTCCCCACATAGGGATGAACACGTCATGAGGGCCGGCCCGTGGTCAGGACAGGTCAGGGCGACTGGGATACAGGACTGGGGCTTCTCTGGGCGATCATCACAGGAAGGTTGGTAGCCAGGTTCTCCCGGATACAAGTGTGGCCTCTTGATACATCTGAGCCTCTCAGCAGCTGAGAGGTCGAAGTGGAGGGTTGTGAGGCCCTGGACCCACGGACCCGATCCCCTGCACGGTGGGGACCGACTGATGAAGGCAGACTGTCCGTGTCCTTGGCTTCCCTGACCAGCGGGCCTCTGGAGAAGAGCTTCCTGTGGCCGCAAGGGGGACCAATGTGAGAATGCATCCACACAGCTCAGATCCACCCCCACCCTGGGCACATGACAGCCTCCGTCACTCAAGCCAGGTTCACGTCCCTGGAAAGGCAGGAGGTCACCACTGTGGCCCACGTGGCCCGTGGTACTGACCGTCCGCCCTGTCCGCACCTCTCAAACCTTGTGAGCGATGCTTACGCGTTAGTGACCAAATGCAACCGTGATTGTGAGCGCAGCCTCCCTGGGGTCTTCGGTGTGGTTTGAAGTGACCAAGGGCACCAAATGCCAGGGACAGGGCACTGACCCTGCACGACCCCTAGGACTTGACTTTCCTCTGTCCTCCGAAGTGTCGGTCACAGAGCCCGCTAGAGTGCACTTTGTCAAACGTAAGGCTCTGCTTTCTTCTGGTTCCTTTTCTCTCTTTAAACCTGTTTTATCTTTTTTTTTTAAACTGTGTTCCTCGTCAGATGCTGAAATGTTCCTTCCGCCAGTCGCCGGGGTTTTGAATTCTGGCTTCCGTGGTTTTTATTGTCTGTGTCAGACGTCCCTGCCAGATACTCTTGTTAGCACCTCCCGGCCCGGCCTGGCCCACTGCATCCACGCAGGCCCACCCTGCTGACCCTCATGCTCTCCGAATGAAAGAACCGCCGTGTGTGTGTCGTAGCTCGTGTTCTGAGAGAATCAACAGATCATATTCCATGTCTTGAATAAATTGCTCTATTTTGATATTAGAGAACGTGGCAGGTGTGGTTTCTTTGTGCCCCTCGGTCGCCGTGGGGCCTGGTAAGACCCCGAGGCGTGAGACAAGGGCATCTTCTCAAGGGAAAGGAGAGTCGTGTGTGTCTTCCCGGGACTGCTGTCCAAACAGGATGCTGGAACTCAGCTGCAGTTGTGGGAGCAGTGGCCCAGGGTGTTATAAAATCTTGTTTACTAAGGGAGCCTGTTTTCCTGTGTGTTTCTCTTTGTGGCATTGTTTCGGGCGAGCTGTGGGAAAGGGTAAACAGGAGTGAGTTTTCTCTTGTCCACGGGGCGGCTGTTTGGGAGTTTAGTTTCAGGATGAACTGAGAGTAAGATGCAGACCTGAAGTCCCAGGCCACAGGGGACCGTGGCCGCTGATGGCGGCACCACCATGCGGACCCACATTCAGCAAGCATTCCCTGCCACCCGCTCTGCCCCCCGACTGACTGTTCTCATTGATGCCACCTGAATCATTACTTCATTTTGTTAAAGGGCCCCCATGTTTCCATGACTCGGAGGGGGCAGCTGTACTGGGGAGATGGGTTGTGCTTTGCTTCATGAGTGAGTCACAAAGCGGGTCACGGTATTATTTCCCAGGAGACCCAGCTTGATTCTGCACAGGAGCAGACAGGGCTAGACAGTCCCTGTCCCTGTGGTTCCAGAGTTGCGTGCCACCTGCTTACCTTTTCTCTTTCCTTAACCCCTGCCCCATTGACCAAGCCCGTCCCCCCCAGGTGGACTGGGGGTGAAGTTCTGAGTGACATGGCCCTGCTACAAAAGCCACAGGAATGACCTGGGGGAGTTGTTGGAAGACCCTGGGCAGGAGCAGCACACAGCCACTCCCGGATAGAGGCATGTGTGGCAGTGGTTCCCGTGGCTTCAGTGACAATGCTGGCAACATGTGGACAGCTTTACGTGGGGTTGTTGGCACCGCAGGGTATGGTGGCCCCGGACACGTAGATGATCCCATGTCTCCCTCACTCTAATCTTAGCACAGCGCAGTGATTCTAACAAGTTTTCCTCTGTCGGCGGAGCTCGGCTCTAGGTGTCTGGGGAGTGTGAGTGTCCACGCACGGACCAGAACTCCATTGTTCATCACGCACATCTGGGTGCTGTTCCTAATGCAGACGGAGGGTGTTCTGTGTCTGCGGGAAGTTCACATCTGCAGGGCTGGCTGTTGGTTACTGGTGATGGGACCCTGGGGGTCACTGAGCTGCATGGGGTGGGTAGGGGCAGGAGGGCTTGGGGAACAGGTGGGTGCCTCTACAGAAGACCCAGAATGGGGCCAAATGGAATTTTTCCCAGTGTGGCTCCTTGGAAGTGTACCATCCACGTGCAAGGTAAGCAAGGTGAGAGGTCGGGGTTGAACCTGCAGGAGGACTAGGGGCCATACACAGGGGGCCGGCCAGGGTTGTGCTCTGAATCCTGATCTCGCTCTGGGACCCGGCAGCTCTGAGCAGGAGCCGTTGTCCTCGCACATGAGGTACTGTGGGAGGAAACAGCCCTACTGTAGCTGCACAGAATTGACCAGGAGGATATCTGTGGAGGAGGGGACGTGAGCAGACTTATTCAAAAGCCTTTTGTGGTGCGAGCCAACTGGGCAGTTGACAGGAAGGGACGTGAGCTGATAGGAGCATCCTTCTGTCCAAACTGCACCTGGCTAGACCTCTGTCCACCCAGCCAAAACAGACTCCTGTGTGGGTCCCGGTGCCCAGAGCACTGAGAACTGCCCTCCATTGGGACTCCCATGTGCCACCATCGTCATCAGTTTCCCCGCCCTCGGCATCTCAGCCTGTTCCAGTTTCTGCCATCTGAACAGTGACAGAACACCCCCTGCAGAGACAGCCTTACAGGGAAATTGTTTAAAACCAGGCATGCTGGTCTGTGCATCTGTCTGCTCAGTCCCTGTCCCTCTTCCTACCCAGATGGACCTGACACACCTCACCCGTCATGCTGTCTGTGTCCCCAGGGCACAGGACATAGCTCGGGGCCCAGTAAGTAGCCGTGATGAGGTAGTCACACCCTCTCACTCTGGGCTCACCCCAGTCACAACTACCGAGCCAGCTGGGAGCTGACACCTGATGTAGCAGGAGATCCTTTAGCTGATAAATCAGATGGGTGAGTGTTCTTACTTACAAGCCTCCACCCCTGACTCTAGCTGGTGTCAGCATGAACACGGGGACCAGGCAGCTATGTGGAATTTCCAAAGAACTGGGTGGGGAGGCCACGCAGACAGGAACGGCCAGAGTCAGGCTACAGGGTCGGTGCCCTGCAGATAACACAGGGCACAGTCTGCACTGGGCACTGCTCACACCGTGATAGGAGGCACTGGACTAGCCCGTAAAGCACACCCATCTGCCTTCCATGCTCAGTGGCCAAGCTCTCTCCACGGGGGCTGTCTCTGCAGCCCATTCCCTTGGGCACCAGCTTCTAACCTCAAGGTTTGGGACAGTCCTGATTGGCTCTGAGGGGTCCAATGCCGCCATCGGAATGCAAAGGAGGCTGGGAAGGTGAGCATCTGGTGTCTGTGCCTTCAGAATGGGGGGGGTTGGGGGATGTGCCCCCTCCAGCAGGGAAAGCCTCACATAGGAGGGGCTTTCAGTGGCGGGTTCAGACAGACTGTCCACACAGACACTCAGCGCAGACGCCACCAGCAAAGCTGGCACTAAACACGCACCCGTCACTTTGGGACCAGCTCCCCGTATAGGAATGTGCTGGTCTGGGCACCACAACTGCAGTGCCCTGGACGCGTTGGCAGCTGTGCAACCCCAAAAGTGCCAACAAGAAAAGCCTCCTGCAGACCTTGGCGGAAGACAGTGCCAGGCTTGTTGGGATAGCTGAGCTCTTCACAGTGTCCACAGAAAATAGCCTCCCACTTCCTTGCAGACACCTGCCTGGCCTGCAACTGCAATGCATATTACGGAATTTCTACCTACAAATATAAACACACACACACACACACACACACACACACACACACACACACACACACACACACTTCCAACTGAAGACCTCCGAGATAGCGACTGCTCAATACAACCTGGGGACTGAATTCCTCATAAAAGTTGTGCTTTGACGCCCTCCGGTGGTAAAATCGGAACATTGCAGTGCCACAAGGAGACGAAAGGCAGAATTCTTTTAAAGCTGTCTTATGGCTCCCTCTGGTGGTGGAATAGGAACATTGCAACGCTGCGTGAAGACCAAAAGCTGATTCCTCATAAAAGCTGTCCATTACCAACCTACTGTGGTGCAATAGAAACGTTACAACACCACGTGAAGACTAAATGCTTCCTGAATTCCTCATCAAAGTGACACGTTGGCACCCTGGAGCGGTGCACGAAGATGATTAAAGTGCATCTGCTCCATGTGCCCTGCTCACCTGCTGCTTCTTCAAATTGGCTACCTTCTGGTATCATCAGTCCCTTTACTGGGGAGCATTTCCTGTAAAAGCTGTAAAACCTCACAACTGTCTGCAGTGTCCTCACAAGATCGTATTCTGCTTTGATGCAGGCACCTGGCTGGCCTGCAACTCCAGTGTACATTACTGTAGGATTTTTGCCTACACACTTGACCACACGTGTGCGTGCACACACACACACACACACACACAATTTTATTTTAACAACTGCAGGTAAGGTGGAGACCTAGACAGTGATGTGAACGTAAATCAGTTGCAGAGATTCTTGACTGTCACAGCTCAAAACAGCGTGGGGACTAAAAGCTGAATTCCAGTCAAATTGTCTTTCTGTTTCCTTCTGTGATGCAATGGGAACATTACAGTGCTACACAGGTACCAAAGGCTGAACTATTCCTAAAGGTTCTTGCTTCTTGAATTATCTTGTGGCAAATGTGCAACAAACACTACAATATAGGAATCCCCTGTGCCCTGCTCACCTATGCTTTCTCCATTCGAGTGCCTTTTGGGCATCACCAGTAACTTTAGAGGGGAGAATTTACTGCAAAAGCTGTCACATGGCAGAGCTATTTGTAATGTCTGTAGAAAAAAGTATCCTGTTTTGCTACAGACACCTGGCTAGCCTGCAACTCAAGTGCATATTACATTATTTCTGTTGACACACAACAAAACATACACACACACACACACAAACACACACACACAAATTTTTACTTTACCACCTGATGAGAAATTGGAGATCTAGGCAGCTATATGAGCATAAATCTTGTTCCAAAGGCTTTTGAAACTGTCATTGCTTAGATTAGCTATTATCAACAAGATGGGTAATAGCAAATGTTGGAGAGGCTATGGAGAAAAAGGAACCCTCATACACTGTTGGTAGGAATGTAAAGTAGTACAACCATTATGGAGGAAAGTATGGTGGTTCCTCAAAAAACTGCAAATAGAACTACCTTATGACCCAGCAATCCCTCTACTGGGTATATACCCCAAAACCTCAGAATCATTGATACGTAAAGACACATGTAGCCCCATGTTCATTGCAGCACTGTTCACAGTGGCCAAGACATGGAAACAACCAAAAAACCCTTCAATAGAAGACTGGATAAAGAAGTTGTGGCACATATACACTATGGAATACTACTCAGCCATAAGAAATGATGACATCAGATCATTTACAGCAAAATGGTGGGATCTTGATAACATTATACGGAGTGAAATAAGTAAATCAGAAAAAAACAAGAACTACATGATTCCATACATTGGTGGAACATAAAAACGAGACTAAGAGACATGGACAAGAGAATGGTGGTTACCAGGGGTGGGGGGAGGGAGAGAGTTAGGGGGAGGGGAGGGAGAGAGTTAGTGGGAGGGGGAGGGGCACAGAGAAAACTAGACAGGGTGACGGAGGACAATCTGACTCTGGGTGAGGGGTATGCAACATAATTTAATGACAAGATAACCTAGACATGTTTTCTTTGAATATATGTACCCTGAATTATTGTCATCCCATTAACATTAATAAAAATTTATAAAAAAAAAAAAAGAAAGAAACTGTCATTGCTTAACAATACAGTGTGAGGGACCTAAGGCTGAATTCCTGAGCAAAGCTGCCCTTTGTCACCTTCATGTGTTGAACAAAGAACACTGCTGCACAGCTGCTCCATGTGCACTGCTTACCTTTCTTCCTCCCTTTTATTGCATTCTGACATCATCAGTAACTTTCTCCAAGAGCATTTGCTGCAAAACTTTTCACATAATACAGCTGTCTGGAGTGTCTTCAGAAAATCACATTCTATTAGCCTGACTGAATGGCTCAATTGGTTAGAGTTCCATCCCACGGCACAGAGGTTGCTGGTTCTATCCCTGGTCAGGGCACGTACAGGAACAGATTGGTCTTACAGTATCACTTTCTCTCTCCCTTCCTATCTTTATAAAATAAATTTTTTTTAATTTGAAAAGGGATAGTCTCTTCCTAAGGAAAAAATTGAAAGCTTTAGAGAATTTAACACAAAATGCAGTCTTTATTATGAGTTCTAAAACTGTAGATAGTGAGAAATATAGGATGACTTTAGAAGCTAAATCTCAGCCCTGAGTAACAGTCAAAAAAGAAATGGTGACATCAGTCCTATAACTATATGTAAAGAATTTTACCAAAAACTTTAATTAAAGAGTTAAATTCTTCTCAGCCTCCAGAAAAGAATTTAGTTAAGCCAACATCCTGATTTGAGCCTGTAAGATCTTGAGAAGAGTGCCCACCTGTATTTAGACTTGTTACTTATAGATCTATACCTGTGTTTTAAGTGAATAACTATGCAAATTATTTTATAGTAATAGAAAAATATTAAATAATCCCTGTTATTCTTGATGTCAAGAGTATATTCCCAGCTCTGGTCAGTTGGCTCAGCAGTAGAGGGTCAGCCCAGTTTGTGGAAGTCCCAGTCAGGGCACACAGGAAAAGTGCCTCTGTACTTCTTTACTTCTCCCCTACTCTTCTTTCTCTCTCTCTCTCCCTCTCTGTTTCTCTCTCTCTCTCTCTCTCTCTTGCTCTCGCTCTCTGACTCCCCTTCCTATAGCCATGGCTTTAATGATTTGAGCAAGTTGGCCCCAGGCACTGAAACAGCTTGGTTATCAGGCAGTGGAATACTGCCCCCAGATGGGCAGAGCATCACCCTATAGGGGACTTGCAGGGTGGATCTAGGTTGGGCCACATGTGGGAGTCTGTCTCTGTCTCTCACCTCTCACTTTTAAAAAGAGTACATTTTCTAGTACTTGTTTTCTTGCCCCCCTCACTTTTGTTACCTGGTCTCTAGAGGAAGTAAAATCTGAGCTCAGCTCTAACCTTCCTTGCCCACCTGCAGACAGAGCTACTAAAGAAGTAAAAACTTTTATTATACTTTTTCATTAAAAAATTATAATAAATTTGAAATAACACTATTACAGGCTGTGGCTGGTTGGCTTAGTAAATAGAATATTAGCCTGGTATGTGGGCATCCCAGGTTTGATCCTCAGTCAGAGGAAACAGGAGAAGTGCCCATCTGCTTCTCTTCCTCCTATCAACTGGGTTGATCGGTTTGAGTGTCAACCCTAGGCACTGAGAATAGCTCACCTGGTCGATGTATCAGCCTTAGACACTGAGGATAGCTTGTTTGATTCCAACATTGACCCCAGATGGCAGTTTGCCAGGTGGACACTGGTTGGGGTATATATGAGAGTCTATCTCCTTTCCTCTCACTTTAAAAAAATGAAAAATAAATAACACTACTACAGACTCATTTTGATTTAGCTAAATATACTGAGAAAGGAAAATGCCTCCTTTCTGCTTTGAGAGAGGAGAAACCAGAAAAATACAAGGGAAAGGAGCCAGCAGGGATAACTGAGTCAGCCAGTTATAAATTAACTAAATTAGACACTAATACTCTAAATGGTTCCTTAGAGACACTTGTAACACAAAGCAAAAAAAAAAAAAAAAAAAAAAAAAAAAGAGAGATCTATATGTAGTTATTACCAGCCATCTGGAAACCCCTTCCCCCTTGCTGATTCCACCAAAACTCTCCCTTGAGTCCCGGGTAACCTGAAACAAAGGAATTATGCAGTTATTGATTGGATCTGTTAAAGGTATATAATTTATAAGAAAATCTAACTTGGGAGTTCATGCTTTGGTCCTACTAGCCTCATGTGCTTCTCTGGCTACTAATAAATTCTCCTTCCTCTATTAATCAAGTTGTCTGAGTGTCTCCTCCATCAGTGTTGCTTCCTGCAACAGATTTTGGGTGCATAGTCCAGAAAGTGAGGAGGAAAAATACTCGCATTTGGCAGACATTGGGTACCCCACCAAGGAGCCCCAAAACTGCCATGTAGACATGGCTTCTGAAAGTGCACCCAGGGTTTCCCCATGTGGGTGCCTCAGAGGATGGAATGGGAAACCCCATCTTGTCCCAGCAAGAATCAAACAACTGAGGAATGAAAAAATGAGAGCACGTCAGAGCCACAGCAAGGCATAATGGGCACAGGGTAGCTAGCTGAGGTCCTGCCCCACTTGGTAGAAGGGTGGCCTGATCACCCTCCAGAATCATCCTCTGATCACCCTCCAGAGGTTATGGGTGGTGACTTATCCATGGCTGGGAGAGGTTGTATGAAAGATAGTGAGTGTGAAGTGAATGAGACAGACACTGGGATAGGGTTCTGGCTTTCTCCCACAGGGCTGAAGTGAATGTTGAGTCCCAAACTGCAGTTCCATCAGGCACCTCATACAACTAAGGGGCTGAATTGCATGCTGACAGTTTATATCAGCCTGCCATTAAGCAAGAGAGTCCACTATCTCCATGAAGGAGATATGGTGGTGAACAAAAACAGAGTGGTGTCCTCTTCATGTTTCCCCTCCTTTATCCCCCATCCCTTCTTGTGATGTAAGTGGTGTTGGTCTGGGGGGTATGAGAGGTTCACAGGGAAAACCCACTCCTCTGGCTACTATGATCAAGAACTTTAAGAAAGGGTTCTCAGGGGATTTCAAAGTTACTATGTCCTCAGGGAAATTAAGGGCTTTGTGTGAACTAGAATGGCCCACTTTTAGGTTGGGGTAGCCAGCAGAGGGTGCTTGGATAGGTCCCTTGTGCAGAAAGTAGTCACTAGAGTAGTCACAGGTAGTCACTAGAGATCCATGCCAACCCAATCGGTCTCCCTACATAGACACCTGGCTTACACTACTATTGCATCCTCCCTCTTGGCTTACAGGTCAGACCTCTACAATATTGGTAGCAAAGACAGGGAAGTGTTCCACCAAACCCAGAGAGCTGCTACCACCACTAGTGCCAGAAATATTCATCCTTAGTGAACCAGAAGAATAAAAAACTTTGGCTCCCCCACCTTATTATGTACAGACAAGGGTTTACCTTTCCATACCTGGCTCCCCATCTAAGTCAGAGACTGCTAATGACTCAGGCCCCTCATCACTGGATCTATCAAGTCACAGTATAAGTTCGACCATGCCAGAGGTGTCTCCCACTGCCCCACCAAAACCAGGTCCAGGCTGGTGAGAAGCACCTAGCTGGGAGGTTTCACTCAAAGACAGTGCTCTGAGTACAGATGCCTCTGAGAGAAGTGAGGAACATAGTGATAAATGAACAGGGGTAGACTGTAGAATGGCAGGTACTAGTGAACCAACCTTTCACCATCACTGACCTCCTTAATTGGAAGCACCATGCTTCATCTTATACAAAAGAGCCTTAGGCCTTAACAGATCTCATGCAATCCATATTCCAGACCCATAATCCCATGTGGGTGGATTGCCATCAATTGCTCCTCTCTCTGTTCAACATGGAGGAAAGAGGCCAAATAATATAGATGGTGCCGAAGAGGATCCATCCTAAATGGGACCTGAATGTAGAGGAAGGCCTGAGATGGTTCAGTACATACAGACAGACTCTCCTCCAAGGCCTCTGGAAGGGCAGCAAAAAGGCCACTAATGTCAGCAAAGTGGCAGAGACTTTGCAAAGAAAGGATGAAAGTCTGAGTAACTTCAATGAGAGGTTATGTGAGGCCTACAGGATATATACTCCCTTTCATTCAAAGTCCAGAAAACCAGAGAATGCTTAATATGGCCTTTGTTATCCAGAGTGCAGGAGGTATAAAAAGGAAGCTTCAGAAATTAGAAGGCTTTACAGGGATGAACATTTCCCAACTCCTGGAAGTAACCAACAAGGTCTATGTCAACAGAGATGTTGCAAGTAGCAGGAGGATGAGCACCGAATGAAGAAGAAGGCTGAGCTCATAGCTGCTGCCCTTTAGCACAGGGGCAAAGGAAAGCCTCCCTCATTTGAGGATGGAAAAAGACAGGCAAGGGAAAGAAAGGACTGTTAGGCAGGACCCCCTTGTAGCATGATCAGTGTGCCATCTGCCAGGGAACTGGTCATTGGATAAATGAATGTCTCAACTGGGGCAAGGGGGAGGCAGGCTTGCCAGCTGCCTCAAAGGGGAACACACACTGTTCACTGTGGCTATGAAATCCCTCTTGGACTGAGGGTGACCAGACTTAGGGGTCCCTGATGAGTCTATGGTCCATATGATAGTAGGGGGCCAACAGATGGACTTCATGATTGGTACAGGGACTAAACATTCAGTATTGACCCTGCCAGTACCTCAGCTCTACACCCATAGGGCGAACATTTTAAGAGCCACAGGAAAAGAGACAGAACAAGTGTTCTGCCTGTCCTATATATATTCTATAAGAGGTCATGAAGTTATGCATCAGTCTTTGTACATGCCTGACTGTGCAGTGCCATTGTTGGGATGTGATCTGCTAAGTAAACTAATGGCCACTATATTTTTTGCTGACCATGGCCAGCTAGACTTGCAGGTGACTAAGCCTAGGCTAGTTCTAACTCTAGTCATACCCAGAGAGGAGGAATAGAGAATTTTGCTACTGAGTCTGAGAAGCCATCCAGTCAGAGACTGACCCAGAAAGGACCCGGATATGGGCTGAGGACAATCCTCCCACACTGGCAATAAACCAGTGCCAGTGTGGATAAAGTTAAAGCCTAGAGAAATGCCTGTCAGCTGGATACAATACCCAATTCCTAAAGAAGTCTTCAAAGCAATCCAGGTGCATTTACAGAGGTTCAAGGAGCATGGGATTATTATCCCATAACAGTCACCCTGGAATATACCTTTGCCCTTTGTCAGAAAAGCAGGAACCAGTGATTATCAACCAGTACAGGACTTGAGAGTCATTAATGAGGAATCAATGACTTTGGACCCAAGAATACCAAACCCCTACACTCTCCTAAGCTTCCTCCCTGCTCAAATTTTTTGGTTCACTTGCTTGGACTTGAAAGATACCTTCTTCATTATAAGACTGGCTCCTGAAAGCTGGGAGCTATTTACCTTCCAATGGGAAATCTCAGCTACAGGGGCAAAGGTACAGTACACCTGGACTAGGCTCCCACAAGGGTTCAATAACACCCCCACCATCTTTGGGAAGACCTTCATCAGGATCTCCAGCAGTTTTCTGCACAAAACATTGAATGTGTCTTTCTTCAGAACATGGATGATTTGTTGGTGGGTCACAAGACTCTCCATGGATGTGCTTGAGGAATGGACAAGGTCTCACAGAAGAAGTCTCAGATCTGCCAAAGGAAAGTAAAATACTTGGGATTCATTCTCCAGCAGGGAGAGAGGAAGGTAGGAGTGACACAGAAACAGGTTATTCAGAACATCCCAGTCCTCACCATGAGAAGATAAGTTAGAGAGTTTCTGGGTGCAGTAAGATTCTGCTTTCTTTGATCCCCAAGTTTGCAGTACTGGCCAAGCCCCTCTATAAAATTACAAAGGGGAAAGAAAAAGAGTCCATGAAAGAAGGGGGCTGAAACAAGATTGTGCTTTTCAACTCTTACAAAGGAATTAAAAGTTGCCCCAGTGCTAGGTCTTCCTAACCTAGCAAAACCTTTCGTGCTATGTGTCTCAGAGAGGAGCACAGCAGTGGGTGTACTAACTCAGGACTTGAGGTCATGGCCTAGACCAGTAGCCTATCTCTCCAAACAACTAGACAGTTGCAAAAAGATGGCCACCATGCTTGAGAGCCCTATTTGCCAAAGCTATGTTAGTACAAAATGCAGACAAATTAACTTTAGGACAAGACCTAAAGGTGTGGGTGCCAAATGCTGTAGTGACTCTGATGAATGCCAAAGGACATCACTGGCTCAGTAATGCCCACCTCACTAAGTACCAGAGCTTATTATGTGAAAACCCAAGACTGGTAATAGGGGCATGTACCACCTTAAATTCACTGCTCCCAGTGAATGAAGGAAAGCCTCAACACAATTACTTAGAAGTGCTTCCTTTAGTATACTTTGTTCGCTGGACTTAATTACGCCAACTCCTAAGGAAGCCCAACTGGGAGCTATATGTAGACAGAAGCAGCTCCATCAACTTAAGAGCAGAAGGGCAGGCAGGATATGCAGTAGTGACTCTAAAAAAAGACTGTAGAGGCACAACCTCTACCCAAGGGTACTTCTGCTTAATGGCCAAAATTGATTGCCCTGACTTGGGCCCTAGTGCTCAGTGAATGAAAAAGATGGCAAACATTTTTACCAACTCCTGATTTGCCTTTCTTACTCTACAACTCCATGGGGCAATATACAAAGAAAAAAGGCTCCTGACATGGGTGGGCGGCAAGAATCTCAAATACCCAAGAGAAATTCTCCAGCAGCTGTAAACAGTCTGGAAGCCAAAACAAGTAGCAGTGATCCACTGCTAAAGACACCAGAGGGGAGGAATGGTAGAAGCCCAAGGGAATATCAGCTGACCTAGAAGCAAAGAGGGCTTCTACTCTGCCATACCACAAGGCTACTATAACTCCTCTCTTCCCATGGGCCTTGGATCTTGCATTCAACTATTCTGATAAAGGAAAAAGGTGGATGGAAAAATATGGGACAAAAGAATTGAAAAATGGCTGGATGCAGCTGCCAAATGCCCACCTATTGAGACTGGCTGTAGTCCAGTCTTTATACACTACCACCCATTTGGGACAAGAAAAGACAGAAAAACTTCTAGGAAGGTATTTCTATATTTCTCTTCTAGCAACATTAGTCAAGAAAGTCAGCCTACGCTGCCCAACCTACCACCAGAACAATGTGAAACAAGAACCTTCAGTGCCCCCTGGTATCTATTTCTATGGGGGAGCCCCGTTTGAAGATGTATAGATAGACTTCATTGAGATGCCCAATAAACAAGGCAACTAGTTTCTGCTGATGCCAGTATGCACCTATTTTAGGATGGGTAGAGACCTACACCACTTGGACTGAAAAGGCTAGATAAGTAACCAGGACATTGCTCAGGAAAGTTATTCCAAGATTTGGACTTCCATTTTGAATAGGCTCTGACAACAGTCCTGCCTTTATGGCTAAAGTAGTGTAAAATATTTCTCCAGTCCTGAATGTCACATGGACACATCATGTAGCATACAGACCTCAACGTTTGGGAAAGGTCAAATGCACAAATAAAACTTTAAAGTTAGGCTTGGCAAGTATGTCAGGAAACAGGTCTTAAATGGACACAAGTTTTAGCTTTAATTCTGTTCAAAATTTGGTGTGCTCCATTTAAGAACACCGGGCACTCATCTTATGAGATATTATACAAGAAGCTTTCCCCAATATTACATAGTTTGCCAGGGACCTCCCATCCCCGAGAAACAAAACTAAACTGACAATTAGAGGCTTTTGGCAAGATAGCCTGTATCATATCTAACTGGATACTAGATACAACTCTGATCAGTTTATTTGCCTCTGTCCATTTTTTTTCTCCATCAGACCAGGTGTGGGTCAAGGACTGGAATTCAACTCTCCTCTGACCCAGGTGGAAAAGACCCTACAACATAATCCTGACAACTTTCACTCCAAGGTGGAAGGCATACCCGCCTGGATTCACAACAGCCAGCTGAAGCTTGTGGCCCCTGTGGAGATGCTCTTATGGGCAGCAGAGACAGACCCCATCAACGCTTGTAAGTGGACATTGAGAAAGACAACATGCCCTGCTCCAGCCACAAACCAGAAGCTGGGTGGTCCATGCATGGTCAAAGCCTAAGGAACTTATTTTGGGAATTCTTATTTTTGGACCTCGGTGGGGGACAGGAATTCAGGCAGAGGACTGTGAGCTATATATATTCATATCACCAAGGGAGATTAAAAGGTCTTCACCTTGCTTTTTTATAGCTTCTGTGAATGTAAGGGAACTCAGAAAGGGACCTGTACCTAAGACTCAATACTCAGTTTTTGACTCAGGGAATAATCAGCTCTATGTCTGTTATAATCCTACAGATCCTCCTACCACAATAGTATTTGAAGTAAAAATAGCAGCAGGAAAATGGAGAAAATGGATAGGACCAGCAATATCCCAAACCAAAGTTAAAGGATACCCCAAGTCAAGTTACACTGAGATTTGATATATGTGCAGCCATAAGCCAGGCACCATGGGTAGACAAAAGGACCAGCAGTCCTCTCAGCTGAAAGAGAAGCTACAAGGTAAAAAATAAAAGTATATATGCTCACAAATGTTTCACATTGTAAACAATGGTCATGTGTCTTATGGGCAGCCTGGGAAAAACATAGCTCCAAGAAAAGGGAAGTATACCTGAGAAAAAGAACAGCTCTGTCAAATTGCACCCATGAGTGCAATCCCTTAGAGCTAGTTATAACCAATCCTCTGTACCCCTGCTGGAAGAATGATGAGATTTAACACTTGGCTTAATGGAGCTGGCCTAGACACTGATGCTTAGCTCATCATCCAAAGCCAGGTGCAGAACCACTCAGTCCGAGCCTTCCAAGTATATAAGTAAGCAACTTAGTTGAGGAAGCAACTAAGCCCCTACCCCCACCACCCCAGTCTCTAAAAACTTATTCCTCAGGCTATCAGAAGGGATAGCTCATTTCCTAAATATCATCTCCTGCTATGTGTGTGGAGGTACCTTAGTAGGGAACTGGTGGCCATGGAAAGCCAAGGAACTGGTCCCCACCAAGGCTTTACCTAATGCCACAGCCACCCAGATCTCTGAAGATAGTGGACTCTGAAACATACTACCATATGGTAGTACTGCTTAGACAGAGGAGGAAATCTGACTGAATCAGTTGGGGAACTGACTTGCCTTGGGCAATGGTATTATAATGCCACCTCAAAGAAAAGCATGTGGTAGGAAAACCAGATGGAGAGAAATTCATTGGCCAGATTCCCAGAGCTAACTGGAGTTTGGCAGGACCTAGGCAAGATCCAAGACTAGATAGCACCATGTGAGCTTTACGGGACCTGTGAAAACAGGGCCTTTATTTGCCTCCCCAGGAATTGGGAAGAGAGCTATATAATTGGTGTGATAAACCCATTCATCTTCCTCCTGCCTTTGAAAACAGGGGAACTCCTTGGCTACCAGGCTCTACAGCCCTTAGAAAGGGTAAAGAAATAACTCCAGACAGGGGACTGGAAAGATGATGAGTGTCCCCCAGGATGGATAATCCAGTACTATGGGCCTGCCACCTGGGCAGAGAATGAATCTTGGAGATACCTTATTCCAATTTCCATGCTAAACAGGATTATCCAATGGCAGACAGTTCTTGAAATTATTATCAATGAGAATGAGAGAACCTAACCCTTATTGCACATCAACAAACCCAGATGAGAAATGCCAGGTTGGCACTAAACTACCTATTGGCAGCAGAAGGCGTGTGTGGAAAATTTAATCTCAATAATTGTTTCCTGCAGAAAGAAGACTATGGCCAGGCATTTGAGGACCTTGTCAGACAAAATGACAAAACTGGCACCTGTGCCTGTGCAAGTCGAGCACAAATGGAATCATGATAGCCTTTTGGAGGGATAGTTCTCAGCCTTTGAAGGGTTTAAAACTTTAATAGATGCACTTTTACTGCTCCTAGGGTCTGCTTGATAGGTTTGTGTGTGTTTCCACTGTTAATGAACAGCATAAGGAACATGATAGAGGCCACAGCACAGCAACAAACATGGCCCATGTATACTTTACTCACCATAATTAGGCATATGCCCAGGGCTTAGACGAAGAACGTGAGACTCCAGTATAAAAGGAATTTCTCGAGTCTCAAAGGGGGAAGTGAGGAGGGAGCAAGCCTCCCTTCTGATTTGAGAGGAAAGAAACCAAAAGAATACAAGGAAAAGGAGCCAGCAGAGAAACCAAATCAGACAGTTACAAATTAACTACAGCAGGGATAATTGAGCCATCCAGTTATAAATTGACTACATCCCATAATACTCTAAATGGTTGCTTAGGTCCACTGTAGCACAAAGCAAGAAAAGTAACATCTGTATGTAGCTATGACCAGTGACCCACAAACCCCTTCCCACTTGCTGACCCAGCAAAATCCCCCCTTCCAATATCCTTGAGTCCTGGGAAACCTTAAACAAAGGAATCACATGGTTATTCTTTGGATGCTGTAAAGGTATATAACCTGTAAGAAAATCTAATTCAGGGAGCTCATGCTTTGGTGCTACTAGAGCCACATGCTACACTGGCCACTAATAAATTCTCCTTCCTCTATTAATCAAGTTGTCTGAGTGTTGCCTCCATTGATGTCACTTCCTGCAACAATACAATTAGGAATATGTGTTGGGTAGATTCTGTCAATTAAGGAGATCTTTCACATATGTTGATTATGTATTCCAAGTAAAGATGTATATCAAAACCAAGAGTAATTTCTTGGTGTTCTGTGAGATGATCTTTTAAATATGGAATATTTCATGATAAAAACTGAAGTTAGCCCCAGGCTTTGAGAACATTCCGTCATTATTAAATTCAAGTTCTTGTAAATCTCACTTTTTTTTCTAATGGAAAGCTATCCTTGGACATTTTTCTGTGAAACTAATAGCACTAACAGTTCAAGGTCTTTCATTTTTACATTCTCTTTCCAAGACCATGCAATGGATCTCTTTATCTTTGGAGAAAAAAATAAAAAAATAAAATAAACCAGTGGCCTTGGCCAGTTGGCTTGGTGTTTAGACATCCGGGTTCAATTCCTGGTCAGTGCACACAAGAGAAGTGACCATTTTCTTGTCTCTCCTTCCCTCTCCCCCTTCTCTCTCTTTCCTTCTTGCAGCCAATGGCTTAATTGGTTGCAGTGCATGGGCAACAGGTGCTAAAAATAGCTTGGTTGATTAGAACATTGGCCTCAGATGAGTTCTTGTTGGGGCATATGTAGAAGTCTGTCTCACTAATATCCCCTCCTCTTACTTAAAAAAAAAATCTAAAAAAATAAATTAACAAATAGCTTCAAAGAAAAATCAGATGTCAGATCAGTTTTAAAAAATCACTTTAAAAAGACTTTATAAAAGATACTCAAGCCTGACCTGTGGTGGCTCAGTGGATAAAGCGTCAACCTGGAAACACTGAGGTTGCCGGTTCAAATCCCTGGTTTGCCTGGTCAAGGCACATATGGGAGTTGATGCTTCCTGCTCCTCCCCCTTCTCTCTCTCTCTCTCTCTCATCTCCCCCCTCCTCTCTAAAATGAATGAATAAAAAAAAAAAAAAAAAAAAAAGATGCTCAAGCCCCTGGCCGGTTTGCTCAGTGGTAGAGCATCGGCCTGGTGTGCAGGAGTGCTAGGTTCGATTTCCAGCCAGAACACACAGGAGAAGCACCCATCTGCTTCTCCACCCCCCCTCCTTCCTCTCTGTCTCTCTCTTCCCCTCCCACAGCCAAGGCTCCATTGGAGCAAAGTTGGCCCGAGTGCTGAGGATGGCTCTGTGGCCTCTGCCTCGGGCGCTAGAATGGCTCTGGTTGCAACAGAGCAACGCCCCAGATGGGCAGAGCATCGCCCCCTGGTGGGCGAGCCGGTGGATCCCGGTCAGGCGCATGCGGGAGTCTGTCTGCCTCCGTGTTTCCAACTTCAGAAAAAAACAAAACAAAACAAAACAAAAAAGGATGTTCAAAAAACTAGAAGAGATAGAGACATTTTTTTTAAATGTATGAATAGAAGAGAAATATCAATACAGACAAAACTTAAAATTCTGAAGCTAAAAATTACAATCAAAATAAAAAATTTACTGAGGAGTTTCACAGGCAATTTTGAGCTGGCAGAAAAAATAACCATTAAACTTTACAGTAGAACAATTAAAGTTACTGCATCAGGGAAGAAAGAAAAAATATAAAGTGAAGAGAACCAAAGGGATTTATGGAATACTTATCAAGTAAATCAACATAAAGTATATGGGAGTTCAGAGAAAAAGAAGTAAAAACATTATTTAAAAAAATATATAGGGGTCAAAGTGTTCCAGAATTGAGGACAAACATGAACCTTTTCCAACTCTAAGTTGGACAAACTCAAAAAGACTTACATGAAAGCACATTATAGCTAAACTATTGCAAGCCAAAGAGAAACAGAAATTTTAGAGCAGCAAAATTTTTGACGCATCACATGAAAGAAAAACTGTTCTTCAAAAGTGTGAGGGAAGTTAAGAAATATGTAAAAGCTGAGACTGACCTGTGGTGGCACAGTAGATAGTCCACCTGGAATGCTGAGGTTGATGGTTTGAAACCTTGGGCTTGCCTGGTCAAGGCATGTATGAGATGCTTCCTGCTCCTCCCCTCTTTCTCTCTCTGGCTCTCCCTTTAAAATGGATAAATGAAAATCTAAAAAAAATCAAAACACACAGAAAAACAGCTGAGAGACTTTTTTTTTTAAATCACTATATGATCCCTGCAAAAAATGCTAAAGGGAGTCCTTCAGGTTAAAATGAAATTACTTAAAACTGTAATTTTAATTCTTATGAAAACATAAAAATCAGAGTAAAGGTAAATTCATGGGCAGTTATAAAATCTAATTTTAATATTAGTGGCTTGTAACTACTTCTGATTTTTACATAATTTAAGTGATTTAATATACACACGCACACGCACAAATTATTGAGTTGACATGGTTTCAAGTGTCCCACTATATATAATGCCTTCTGTACAACACTTCATGCCACCCTATGCTCCATTCAAAGCCTCTTTCTTTCCACCCTCTTTTTTCTCTTTCTACCCCTCCTTTCTTACTTCTAACCCACATATCTGGCTATTGTTATGTTACCCTGTAATATATATATATTAGCTAAAATTATATACATATATACATGGTATAATTTTAGCTAATATATATATTATATATATATTCTTTACCTTTGTTGTTTCTGTTTTCTTTCCCCCTTTCCTCTGACAAACAATTCATCTGTTCCCTGTGATCCTGCCTCAGTTTCTGTTGTTCTTCAGTTTATTGTGTTCATTAGATTCCACATATAAGTGAGATCAAATGGTACTTGTCTTTCTCTGTCTAGCTTATTTCGCTTAACCTAAGCTCCAGGTTAATCCATGCTGTTTCAAAAGGTAAGATTTTCCTTTTTTTTCAGCCATATAGTATTCCATTGTGTATGTGTACCACACCTTTTTTATTCACCCATCCACTGATGGACACTTTAGTTGCTTCTAGATCTTGGATATTGCAAACAACACTGCAGCAAACATGTAGGGGTATATTTTATTTTAAATTAGTGTTTTGGGATGTTTAGGATATATTCCTAGAATTCAGATTGAATGGTAATAAGGAACTTCCATTTTTAATTTTTTTGAGAAAATGTCATACCATTTTTCCACAGTGGCTGCATAAGTCTGCATTCCCACCAGCAGTACAGGAGAGTTCCCTGTTCTTTACACCCTCACCAGCACTTCTTTGTTGATTTGTAAATAAAGGCCATTCTGGCAGGTGAGAAGTGATATCTCGTTGTGGTTGTAATTTTGAATTTCTCTCACAGGTTAGTGATGTTCAGCATTTCCCCACATGCCTATTAGCCATTTGTATATTCTATTTGGAGAAATATCTATTCAGGTTCTTTGGCCATTGTTAAATTAGATTGTTTACCTTCCTGGTATTGAGTTTTAGAATTTCTTTATACATTTTTTGTTATTAACCCTTTGTCAGACATTTTCACAAATACATTGTTCTAGTGAATGAGTTGTCTTTTTTTTTGTTAATGGTGTCTTTCGCTGTGCCAACTTTTTATTTATTTATTTATTTTGTATTTTTCTGAAGCTGGAAATGGGGAGGCAGTCAGACAGACTCCCGGATGTGCCCGACTGGGATCTACCTGGCATGCCCACCAGGGGGCGATGCTCTGCCCATCTGGGGCGTCGCTCTGTTGCAACCAGAGCCATTCTAGTGCCTGAGGCAGAGGCCATGGAGCCATCCTCAGCGCCCGGGCCATCCTTGCTCCAATGGAGCCTTGGCTGCGGGAGGGGAAGAGAGAGACAGAGAGGGAGGAGAAGGCGGAAGGGTGGAGAAGCAGATGGGCGCTTCTCCTGTGTGCCCTGGCCAGGAATCAAACCTGGGACTCCTGCATGCCACGCCAATGCTCTACCACTAAGCCATCCGGCCAGGGCCTTGCTGTGCCAACTTTTTAGTTTGATATTGTTCCCTTTATTTGTTCTTTATTTCACTTGCTTGATGAGATATGTTGAAAAGTATATTGCTACAAGAGAAGTCTGAAAGTCTACTGCCTATGTTTCTTTTAGGATTTTTATGGTTTCACCACTAGCATTTAAATATTTTATCTATTTTGAGTTTATTTTTGTGAATGACGTACGGTGTTGGTCTTTTAAATTTTTTGCAAGTACTTGTCCAATTTTCCTAACAACATTTATTAAAGAAACCGTCTTTACTCCATTGAATACTCTTGACCTTAAAGGCATGGGTTTATTTCTGGGTTCTCTGTTCTATTCCATTGATATGTATGCATATTCTTTTGCTAGTACTGGGCTATTGTTAGTACAATAGCCTTGTAGTATAACTTGATATCAGAAAGTGTGATACCTTCCACTTTGTTCTTTATTTTCAAGCTTGCTGAGGCTATTCAGGTTCTTTTTTGGTTTTATATATAGTTTTGAAATATTTGTTCTAGATGTCATTGGTATATTAAAAGGCACTAAAATGAATCCATTAATTGGCTTTGGGTAATACAGTGATACCTCATTTATCATCGGAGTTAGGTTCCAGAGCCCCATAGATTTTGTGATAGGCAAAAATCTAAGAAGTAGCAACCTTATATTTATTTTATTATTTAAATATTTTAAGGCTTTATAAACCTTTCCCATACTCTTATAAACCTTTTCCACACTGTTTGCTATTAACCTTTCCCAAACTTTTATACACACTTCCTATGCTCTTAAACATTTTTTAACTCTTAAACCTATGTAATTTTAACAACATATAAAATTCTGTATGGGTACTCACAAGTGAATATACTACAAGTTGAATGATGAAATGAGGATGAGGATAAGATGAATGTACTGCACAGCTATTCTGAAGGAGTCACTTTATCAGGTGCTTCATCAGGTGGTACAGTATCCATAGGTGCAAGTCTTTGTCTATTCATCTGCTATATGTTACATATTTTATTTCAATTTAATATTCTTTGGATATGTTTTAATTAATATTTTTATACTTTTTGATATTGTCTTCAACTTTTTAGGCTAGAAATTGCTTATTTTACCACAAAAGTAATTAAAATAATAAATATTAAAAAATACCTATATACTGTAAAATCCTATGATATAGCAAAAAAATCCATAATACAAAAATAGATATATACAAATTAAAATTTTTCAATACAGTGAGATTGTGAAAACTGAACTGCGATATGGTGAAGAATGACTGTATAGACATTTTAATTAATGAATTAATTAAGAGGAGGATATGCAAAGACAGACTCCTGCATGTTCCCTGACTGGGATTCATTTAGCAAATCCATTAGGGGGGTGATGCTTTGGAGCCCTTGCTTTGTTGCAACCAGGTCCATTTTTTAGTGCTTGAAGCAGAGGCCAGGCCATGGAGCCATCCTCAGTACCCAGGACCAACTTGCTCCAATTGAGCCAAGGCTGCAGGAGGGGAGAAGGAGACAGAAAGAGAGAGAGGGAGAGAAGTGAAAGGGGGAGGGGTGGAGAAGCAGATGAGTGCTTTTCCTGTGTGCCCTGACTGGGAATTGCTTCTGGGACATTCACATGCTAGCTGACACTGTACTGCTGAGCCAACTGGCCAGGGATGGTATAGACATTTTAATGATGTTAAGTCATCTTATCCTTGAACACAATATATGATTCCATGTGTTTGTATGATCCTCTATTTCTTTTTTCAATGTCTTATAATTTTCTGATTACAATTCTTTGACCTCATTGGTTAAATTTATTCCTAGATACTTTACTTATTTGGTTGGAATAGTGAATGGGATTATTTCTTTAATTTCTCTTTCTGAAACTTTATTGGTGTATAAAAACGTCACTGACCCTGAACTGGATGGCTTCACAGACAAATTTTACCAAACATTCAAAAAACTAACACATATCTTTCTTAAGCTACCATATTTTTTACTCCATAAGATGCACCTGACCATAAGACACACCTAAGGTTTTAAGGAGGAAAATAAGAAAAACAATATTCTGAACCAAATGTTGTATTAAAACATTTAATAAAATATACCACAATAATATTTCAACAATGTAAACTCAACAGAAGTATTAACAACCATTAGCACTATTATTAACAAATGAGAAGACACTTTAATGTTCAAATACTCTTCTAGTTGTCCGGGAACCCCAGGAACTCATCATGGCTAGTGTCAGAATTTAAGAAGCTCAGTTGCTCACAATCACTGGTATCACCTTCTTTGCTATTTTCATATATGATACCATCTCCAGTGCCATCTAAGGCATTGCTAATGCCACATTTTTTGAAGACATACCATGGTTTCATTCTTCACTGACTGCCATGATGTTTCTACCCACTCACAAACTTGAGTGATAGTGGGTCTCTTCATTTGTCCAGCTGGTGTCAGATCATGATTATCAGCGGCCATCCATTTATTCCACTCTTCTCTCATGAAGACTTTAAATGGTTTGTTGATGGAAATGTCAAGAAATTGCAACTGGCTGGTAAAACCCCAGGAATTACAGCTAGATGAGTCTTCACTTCTTCAAGGTTTATTTTTGTGTGTGGTTTTTACTAATATGTGCTCTAAACTGGTAAGCACGAATAGGGCAGATTATTTTTTTCAGAAGCCCTCTAAGACATTTGAATCAAACCTTTTCAATCCACACTCTCATTTAATTTTCATCCACCCATCCTTTCTCATGAACCCCCCTGCTGCTGCACCAGGGAAAGTCCAGTTATTTATGACTCTAATGGCCCTACATAGGTAAACTACCTGGATTACATCTGGAATGAACTGATGGAGATGAGCAGGATAGCCTGCTTCACCTGCCACTGCTTTGCCTGTGCTCACACTGGCTTCCCAGCTCACTGCTCTTGCCTCGCACCCTTGGACCCTCCCCTATCTGCCAGCCAGCCAATGAGATGCTATTAGGCTGGCAACAAGTGACGCCAGCACTTCACACAGAGCTCCAGCGGCTGCAGCACAGCCCTCCACCACTGCAGCATATCTCTCATGTCTGCCCTCCATGACGCCAGATGAATGCGCCCACACAATGTACTTGCCTTTCCTCCTGTGCTGCATGCAACTGTGGAAACCGGAACCAGCAGATCACTCAGTAGAGGCCGGGGCTCCACATGCTGCCATGATGGGTATGATTATGCTCCCAATGGTGCTCCTTCTATATACGTTTATCGGCATAGCGCCACACAGCAGCTAAAAAAAATGAACATTTGCTCCATAAGATGCACGGGCATTTTCCCCTCCACTTTTTTTCAGGAAAAAGTGTGTCTTATAGAGAAAAAAATACTGTATTTCAAAAAATTCAAGGGATGTAATGACTTCCAAGCTCATTTTATGAGGCAAGCATTATCTTCATTCCAAAAGCAAATAAAGGCACTACAAAAAAAGAATACTATAGGCCAATAGTCCTGATGAGCATAGGTACTAAAATTCTCAACAAAATATTAGCAAACTGGAGCCAGCAACACATTAAAAAGATTATACATCATGATTAAGTGGGATTTACTGTATTCTATGGAGGCAAGGCTGTTACAATATTAACAGATCAATAAATGTGCTTTGTCACATAAACAAGAGGAAGGATAAAATACATAATTATATCAAATTTAGAAACAGCAATTGATAAAATCTAGTACCCATTTATGACCAAAACTAAGAGCGAAATTGGTATAAAGGGAACACACCTCAACATAATAAAGGCCATATATGACAAACTGACAGCCAGCACCACACTCAATGGGCAAAAATTAAAATCAGTTTCCTTAAGATTAGGAACAAGACTGGGGTGTTCCCTTTCACCACTCTTACTCAGCATAGTTCTGGGAGTTTTAGCCACAGAAATCAGACAAGAGAAGAAATAAAAGGCATTCAAAATGGAAAAGAAGTAAAACTGTCATTATTTGCTGATGACATGATATATATATATATCATGTATATATATGTATATATATAGAGTCATATATATATGACTCTAAAGTCTATAAAAAAAAACTAGGCCTGATAAATTTGGCAAGGTGGCAGGATATAAAATTAATATTCACAAATCAGTGGCATTTTTATACCACTGAATACATTGTCAGAAAAAGAAGTAAACAAATTCCTTCACTATTGCAAGAAAGAAAACCCACATAGGAATAATTTTAACCAAAGAAGAGACTTGTACTCAGCAAATTATAAAACATTGAAAAAAAATTAAGAAAGATAAAAACGAGTGGAATCATATATTGTGTTCATCAATAGGAAGAGTTAAAATCATTAAAATGTTCCTATTACCCAAAGCAATCTATAAATTTAATGTAATTCCTATTAAAATACCAATGGCATACTTCAAATATATAAAACAAATATTCCAAAAATGATATGGAACAAAAAAAAAGAACCCGAATAGCCTCAGGAATCTTAAAAATAGAGAATTAGAGGTATCACACTTTTTTTTTTTCATTTTTCTGAAGCTGGAAACAGGGAGAGACAGTCAGACAGACTCCCACATGCGCCCGACCGGGATCCACCCAGCACGCCCACCATGGGGCGACGCTCTGCCGCGACCAGAGCCACTCTAGCGCCTGGGGCAGAGGCCAAGGAGCCATCCCCAGCGCCCGGGCCATCTTTGCTCCAATGGAGCTTTGGCTGCGGGAGGGGAAGAGAGAGACAGAGAGGAAAGCGTGGCGGAGGGGTGGAGAAGCAAATGGGCGCTTCTCCTGTGTGCCCTGACCGGGAATCGAACCCAGGTCCTCCGCACGCTAGGCCGACGCTCTACCGCTGAGCCAACCGGCCAGGGCCGAGGTACCACACTTTTTGATATCAAGTTATACTTCAAGGTCATGTATTCAAAACAGCTTGGTATTGGAATATAAAGAGGTATACAGATCAATGGAACAGGACAGAGAACACAGAAATAAACCCATGCTTTTATGATCAAATTATATTTGACAAAAGAACCAAGAGTATACAATGAAGTAAAGACAGTCTGTTTAATAAATGGTGTTGGGAAAATTGGACAGGCACATTAAAGAAAAATAAAACCAGACCACTAACTTATACCATTCAGAAAAATAAACTCAAAATGGATAAAAGACTTAAATGTAAGTCATGAAACCATAAAGATCTTTAAAGAAAACAGGCACTAACTCTGTGATATCTCTTGTAGCAATATTTTTGCCAATGTATCTCCATAGGCAAGTGAAATAAAAAATAAACAAATGAAATTATATCAAACCAAAAAGCTTTGGCACAGTAAAAGACACCATTAACAAAATAAAAAGACAACCCATACAGTGGGCAGACATATTCACTGATATATCTGATAAGGGTTTAGTAACAAAAATTTATAAGGAACTTCTAAAACTCAGCACTAGGAAGGTAAATAATGCAATTAAAAATAGGATAAGATACTGAATAGACATTTCTCTAAAGACAACATACAAATGGCCAGTAGGCATATGAAAAAATGCTAAATATTACTAATCTCTTAGGGAAATACAAATTAAAATCACAACGAGATACCACCTCACACCTGTCAGAATGATGCTCATTAAAAAATCAATAAACAAGTGCTGATGACTGTGTGGAGTAAAGGGAACCCTCCTGCACTGCTGCTGGGAATTCATACTTGTGTAGCCACTGTGAAAAACAGTATGGTGTTTCCTCAAAAAAATAAAAAACATAGAACTGCCTTATGACCCAGCAATCTCAATTCTAGGAATATATCCTAAAAATCCCAAAACAATAATTCAAAAGAAGATATGCCCCTTCATGTTTGCTGCAGTGTTGTTTGCAATAGCCAAGATCTTGAAACAGCCTAAGTGTTCATCAGTGGATGAGTGGATAAAAATGTTGTGCTACATGTACACAATGGAATAATATGCAGCTGTGAAAAAAAAGGAAATCTTATCTTTCGCAATGGCACAGATGGACCTGGAGATTATTATGCTAAGTGAAATAAGTCAAAGAAAGAAAGATAAATATATGATCTCATTTATATATAGAATCTAATAAACACAGTGAACTAAGAAATGAAATAGAAGTGGGGTCACAGGGAGCAAAGGGAGAGTTATCAGAGAGAAGAGGGATGAGGGGATGGAATTTAAAAAGGTGAAGAAATTAGCAAAATTATGTATTTGCTAGCTGTACCTGGCCACATGTTGCTGTGGCTCAGTCTGGTTAAATGGAAAAGAAAGACAAGAGAAAGCACCCATTTCTAATATGTTTAATTTCACAATGCTTGTGGGTATACAGTATTTTTTGTTGTTCCAGTTTCTGTGCAGATACAGAGATTGTCTGGTTTGCCGAGTCTAGAACACAGAACATATAATTGTCCATGTGAGAAGCAATCCATGTCTAGATCTAAACCACACAATTCTAAAGATTGGCCCTGAGCTTTGTTGATGGTGATTGCAAACGCCAGTCGAATTGAGAATTAGAATCTCTTAAATTGAAATGGCATATCCGTTGGAATCATAAGAATGTGAGGAATGAGGACTTTACCTTTGAAAGGTCCTGTCAAGATTGTTGCTTCTACAATGTTGCTCATTAATTTTTTACAGCACACAGACCCAAACACTTCATGTTTTACCATGAATTCCATCAGCGATTTCAGCTTCTGTCTGAAAACACGTGCTGTGATGTCATGCCTATCCACCTGCTATTGCCCGGGAAGTAAGGGCTGTTGTATATCGTCCCAAGCTGGATTGCATGTGAATGTAATGAACAGGTCTGCATGCCCATAGTGACGATCATACACAATTGCATCTTGAGCATACTCATGCATATGACATGGACTGCCTGTATATGAAGATGGCAAAATTGATAGTCTTCCAACATTAGTTGTACTACTGTCATTTACAACTGCATCTCGCAAAAGAATGTATTCTTCAGAGCCAAGGTTGGTCTGATTCAAACAGATGAATATCAAACATTCTGTTTTGATTTTTGCATACATATCTATGATGTATTGGTGAAACAATTGACGGCATTTCAAAATGTGATTGTCTTCATTCTCTCCAATCATTAATCAGTATGAATAATAGTTTTTTGTGCCGCATTTCATATTTGTTTCTTCGCCACTGACTGGATTTATCATCTTAACATTGAAGTGATACCCATCGGCACCATCCAAAAAAATATGATTGGATATTGCAGGGCATCGTAGCATAGATGAGTTTCTGCAACTTTTGTCAATTGATTGTTTCTCCGATGAAGAACAATATCTCTAGGTTGGAACTGATCTCCAACTATAACAATTGCCACTTCTTCTATAGTTGGAGCATTGAATCTTCACACACGTTCTCCAGCAGCCGTTTTGTCAGAATGAATAATTATCTTGTGTGTGTCAGATGGCATCATGTCAATTGCTGTTTTAAACAAATGCACTAAATTGTTTTTTCTGTGAAGAAGCTCTTGCAGTTCGGAAATGATGGACATTTTTGTGCCAGTAGAAATTCTGCAGCATGCATTCAATTCATCATTGCCATCACTGATGAAATACATTTGTAGGAATTTATGTTGACCATCTGGGAATGGAAGTAGGGAGCTGGCTTTATGATAAATTTGTTCTTTCACTTTGAAAGTTGGCATGAATTGAGCTGTTACAATTTCTGTGCCACATGATGTCATTTGGAAGCATGAGTTCTATTTCCTGATGTTAGTTAGATAGGAAATGCTTTGATTTGGCGGTATATCAGCACTCAAAGTTTTTAATGGCTCTGGCGGTTCTCCAAGTTGAGGCAGTTAAATTTTTCTGGCAGCACAACACATTCCTTTTGTTTCTCAATAAAATTTCAGAGCCTTGCAATAAGGACACACTTCAGTCATAATGCCGATGAGAACATGCTGGCTCAAACTATAATCATCAGCTGGGTTGTACCAGAATGCAAGGCGATTGTAATCACATGATTGCTGAGCACGGAGTCGTGTTTGACGCTGATCTGCTGTTTCTTGTTGATGTCTTTCAGCCACTCTCAGCCTGTCGTGTTTATTCTGTTGAGAATGAAGCAGATCTGAAGCTGCAGAACACGATCGCCATACTCGCAATTGTGCATCCTCAAGTCTGGCTGCACGTAAATGGATTGTAAATTGGAAACATTGAAATGGAATTGTAAAATATTTAGTATAGTGTGTGTTGCTTTTATGTCTATTAGATGGTGCTGTTTTTTTAAAAAAACATGTTTTTAGCTGTCACAGGTGTGACATCTATAGCTATATAATAGTACATATATAAAAAAGAGCTCATATTGGAATGCAATATTTTTCAAAATTTCAAAGCAATCATTGAAGAACTTTCAGAGATTTAAGGTTTTGAACAAACATTTACTTTTTTTTTATATATAGAAGATAACACATAGATACAGATAACAGGACAGTTAAATTCCAGACGGTAGGAAGAAAGCAAGTCAGGGGAAGGGTGTCAATGGTGGTGTCATGGGGGACACATTGTTGTGGGTGAGAACAGAGATAGACTAAGGTCAGTTGAGGCACTCAGGGCAGAAGAAAATATTGGGCCCCTCACATTAGAAAAAAGTGTAAAGTTTTGTGGGGTCCTTCAGAAGTCAAGGCCCAGGGCGTATGCCCAGTGCATCCACCATTAACTTTGCCTCTGGATGAGGGTGTTATATTGAGTGGGACACTTGAATTTATGTTAACAAAAAGAATTTAAAAGTAAAAAAAAAATGTTAATGCCACTGATTTCAAATGCCATTGATCATAAATGGGTGCTGGATGTTACTGAATGCCTTTTTCTGCATCTATTAATATAATTATGTAATTTTTATCTTTCATTTTGTTTATGTGATGAATCACATTTTTTGAAATGTGAATATTGTTCCAGTCTTGCCTCTCTGGAATCAACTCCACTTAATCATAATGTATAGTCTTTTTAATGAATTGCTGTATCTAGTTTGCTAATATTTGCTGAGAAATTTAGCATCTATATTTATTAAAAATATTGGCCTATAGTTCTCTTGCTTTTTAGTGTTTTTATCTAGTTTGGGAATTAGATAATGCTTGTTTCATAAAAGGAGCTTTAAAATCTTCCCTTTTTGAAGGTTTTGGAATAGCTTAAAAAGGATAGGTACTAATTTTTCTTTGAATGTTTGGTAAAATTGGCCTGTGAAGCCATCCATTTCAGAAATTCTGTTTTTAAAATTATTTTTAAGAGTTGTTTTAAGTCCATTTATTGTAATCAGTCTGTTTAGGTTTTCTGATTCAATTTTTGAGCACTGTATGTTTTTCAGAACTTATCCATTTCACCCAGTTTGTTCAATTTTTTAGGCATTTGGTTCTTCATAGTGTATTTTTCCAATCCTTTGAATTTCTGTAATGTCAGTTGTTACTTCTTTTTTATCTCTAATTTTATTTATTGGATCCTCTTTTTATTCATGAGTTTGGTGAAAGGTTTTTCAACCTTTTTTTTTTACCTTATCAAAGAATCTGCTCTTGGTTTCATTGATTTTTTTGTACTTCTTTTTAGTCTTTATGTCAATTATTTCTGCTCTAAATTTTTTTCTTCTTTCTATTTATGTTGGGCTTTGTTTGGTGTTCTTTTTTTAGTTCTTTTAGGTTCAGGCATAGATTGTTTATTTGAGGGGTTTTTTCTTTGCTCTTTAAGATATGTCTGTAATGCTATATAGTTCTCTCTCAGGACTGCTTTTGCTCTGTCTCATACATTTTTTGTTGTTGTTGTATTTTTCTGAAGTTGGAAATGGGGAGGCAGTCAGACAGATTCCCACATGCGCCTGACTGGGACCCACCTGGCATGCCCACCAGGGGGCAATGCTCTGCCCATCTGGGATATTGCTCTGTTGCATCCAGAGCCATTTTAGCACCTGAGGCAGAGGCCATAGAACCATCCCCAGCACCCGGGCCAACTTTACTCCAATGGAGCCTTGGCTGTGGGAGGGGAAGAGAGAGACAGAGATAAAGGAGAAGGGGAGGGGTGGAGAAGCAGATGGGCGCTTCTCCTGTGTGCCCTGGCAAGGAATCGAACCCGAGACTTCTGCACACTAGGCCGACGCTCTACCACTGAGCCAACCGGCCATGGCTCTGTCTCATACATTTTTATTGGTTGTATGTTTATTTGTATTTGTTTCAGAAAATATTTTATTTCTTTTTTGATCTCTTTATTAACCCATTTGTTATTTAATAACATGCTATTTAGACTCCAATTATTTGAATGGTTTTCAGTTTTTCTATTGTAGTTAATTTCTAGTTTCATGCCATTGTGGTCAAAGTGGATGCTTGATATTTCAATCTTCTTAAATTTATTAGACATTTTGTGTCTTTACATGTAATCTATCCTAGAAAATAATCCATATGCACTTGAACAGATGTATATTCTGCTGCTTTGGGGTGAAATGTTATAAAGATGTCAATTAAATTTAATTAATCTAGTGTTTTTGATATTATTAAGTGAGAAGTGGGGAGGCATTGAGACAGACTCCTGCATGTGCTCTAATTGGATCCCACCTAGCAAGCCCACTAGGGGTGATGCTCTGCCCATCTGCAGCCCTTGCTCCATTGCAACCTGAGCCATTTTAGCACCTAAGGCAGAGGCCATGGAGTCAACTTCAGCACCTTGGCCAACTGGTTTTAATTGAGCAATAGCTGCAGAATGTGAAGAGAAAAGGAAAGGGGGTGGGGAGAGAGAGACAAGGAGGAAGGGATAAGAAGCAGAAGTGTACTTCTTCTGTGTCTCCTGACCAGGAATTGAACCCAGGACATTCACAAACTGGGCCACCACTATTTCACTGAGCCAACCAGCCAGTACCTAGTTTATTTTTTCAGACTGCTGCTTTTTTGTTAGTTTTCTTTGTGGAGGATCTATCCATTAATATTAATGGGTGTTAAAATCCTCTACTATTATTTTATTGCTGATAATCTCTCCAGAAATATGTCTTATGTTTATCAAAATCTGCTTTATATACATATTTAGGATCTCCTATATTGGGTGCATAAACATTTATAATTATATTCTCTTGTTGGGTTGCTTTCTTTATCATTACACAGTGACCTTCTTTGTTTATTACTATAGCCTTTGTATTAAAAGGTTATTTTGTCAGATATAAGGATTGTTACTCCAGCTATTTTTCCATTTTCATTTGTATTAAATATCTTCTTACATCTCTTCACCTTTAGTCTATGTGTATCTTTTGTTCTGAGGAGGGTCTCCTGTAGACAGCATATATACAGGTCTTGCTTTTTTATCCATGCAGCAACCCTATGACTTGATGAGAGCATTTAACCATTTACATTTAAGGTTTTATTGATATGTACATATTTACTGCCATTTTACCCTTTAATCTTATAATTCTCTTTCTCTGAATTTCTTCTTTCCTTTTTTTTATAGCAGGTCTTTTAACATTTCTTGCAGTACTGGTTTGATAGTAGTAAACTCTTTGAGTCTTTTTTATTTTACACTTTGTCTGTTAAGCTTTTTATTTCTCCTTTAATTTTAAATAAAAATTTTGCTGTATATAGCAGTCTTGGTTGTAGGTTCTTGTTTTGAATTCCTTGTTTATATCTTGCCTATTCCTTCTGGCCTGAAGTGTTTCTGCTGAAACATCAAATGTCAACCTTATGAAAGCTGCTTTGTAGGTAATTATTTGCTTTTCTCTTACAGCTTTTAGCATATTTGTAGGGCTCTTAACTTGGCATTTTAATTTTATGTGTTTTCCCTCTGATAACCACTTCACTTTTTTTTTATGTCCAAGAGTCTCAGTTTTATATCCCACCTATGTGTCAATCATACAGTTCTTAGCTTTTTCTGTTTTACTTATTTCACTCAGTATAATGTCCTTAATGTTCATTCACATTGTTGTATATGGCACTATGTCATCATTTTCTGTGGCTAAGTAGTATATAAAGAGGGCAATTATAAAGTGATAGAACATAGTTTGACTTTGGTTGATGTGTATACATAATAAAATGCTATAGAAACGTTTGCTTAAACCTATTTACTCTTATTGATCAATGTCACCCTGTTAAATTTAATTTTCTAAATAAAAAATAAATTTATATGTCTTGATGTGGGCCTTTTGGGGCTCATATTTAATGGAACTCTGTGCTCCTTGAACTTGTGAGACTTTTTCCTTTGTCAACTTATGAAAGTTTTTCACTATGATTTCTTTAAATGTGTTTTCTATCACTTGTTTGCTCTCTTCTTTGGGAACCCCTATGATGTAGATGTTATTTTACTACACATTATCACAGAGCTCTCTTAGAGTTTCTTCTGCCTCTTGAGCCTCTCTTCTT
>NC_089502.1:142416105-142466355 GCF_036850765.1 Saccopteryx bilineata | reverse complement strand
TTAAGACTTCTAGCTTTCCTTTGACCTTAGTTCCCCTCCCTCCCCAAAGTCTAATTAAAAGGAGGTCCTTAGTGAGTTTCTCTAGGTATTAGCCATGTGTGGACCAGTTAACTTCTGGTTTGTGGCTGAAGCAGGGCATGCTGTCCTTCTCAGGGTCAGCTTATAAGGGTTGGCGGGGTCAGTCTCCGTTGTCTACAAGGGTGTCTCTGCTGGGACTGCAAGCTTCAGCTGGCTGCGGTGGACCCAGGCAGGTATGCCTTCTACCTTGGCAGTAGTGGGAGTGGTCAGGATCATGGTGTGTGGACCCGATAGACATTTGCCCTGACAGCAAAGAGTGTGGGTAAATTGAAAGTGCCCTCCGAGGGCCACCCTAAACTAAAGGCTATTCTAGTTCACAAACCGCAACGTGGCGGAATCAACAGGAGTCCCATAGTCTCGTGCCCTGCGAGAGAAATCAGAAAAGTTATCGAGCAAGCACTGAAGAGGCGTTAGGGCAGTAGACTGCCCCTGACCCATGGCCCTTGACTCGCAAAGGAATCCTGTGAGGAAGCAACGGGCGAAGCAGACAAACAAACCAAATATGCACACGAAACAAACAAAACTTCTAAACCAAAACCAAAAGGGAGAAGGCAGCGTCCTGCGTTCCCTGACTAACCAGGTGGGGAGAAATCAGGTGGCGTCCCGCCTGCTCCACTACACCCTTTTCTCTAACCAGAGCTCTGTTTCCAAATATTCAAAGAGGAAGCTTCCTTACTAAACAGTCTTGAGACTCCAAAGGTTTCAAATCAGCCAAATTCAGTTTCCAAATGGCAACTGCCAGAGGCTGGCCAGCTACCAACGTCTGCTGCAGCCCACTCCATGAGGAGGGGTCTTACACGGCCTGTCTCGCTGGGGCCTCCATGTGTTACATCGCAGGAGACAGACCACAGCAAACCCAAAGTCAATTTTATAAGTTTTATTGCAAACCTGCACAGGGACTGCAGGCAACCCATGCAAGGGAACACTGAAGCCCGAGCATCTAAAATGGCTCCTTTTTATAGGGTGGCTATCTAGGCTAAGCAAGCAAGTAGCGTTTACAAGGGCGGGAGGGGTGTGGTTAGCTGACCTCATTCTTGGCTAAGTCTCTAGGGTAGGGCTTCCTTGATCTGGGTATGTAGAGTTCAGTGGAAATATTGCTACATTTCTAACTGTTGTTTATCTTTTGCCTCCTAGCCATGTACTAGATGTACTCAGTTTTCATGGCTGGTGGCCTGCACCGCTTGTCCTAAGATGTCACAGTCACTGAAGACCACTGATGCCACACTCCCCGCCCAAGAGGTGGAACACAGATTTATTATGTAACCATTACTCACTAGAAAACTCGGAGGCAGCACATGGAAGCAGGTTGTTGGTTACAGTGATTTAATAATATTTTCTCCAATGACCACTGTAGCTGCTACCACAACTAATAATCACAATTAAACTTCCTTAATGACTATACCAGTAATAGTGACTTTGTGGTTGAGCTGAAGTGTATCATTGAAATTTCTATAATTAAAAGTCTGTAAAACAAGTTAATTGTGTAGACAAGACTATTGAGTAGAGAGGCTGTATTCATTCCCTTTAGAGGCAACCATTTACATGAAACATGTAAACACCTGATATGCTAAACATAAGCACTAAATCAGTATGCTGATGGCAAAGTGTTTTGTCTGTTAGCAAAAACTGGCATCTTGAACAATGCATTATTAATCTGACTACAGATGCTATATATTCTTGAAGGCATGAATACTTGCTTTGCTTTAGATAAAAATATCCCTCTGGTTCTTTAAAAGAATATGCTGTTCTTAATTCAATGTAATCATTGTTTGTTTCTAAAGTAACAGAAGTCTAGCCTAATCATCTTATTTTTATGAGTTAGTAAACTGGGTCTTTTTGAGTGATAGAAATAACCACCATCCTGTGACAATCAGGATACTGTCATAGACCTGAGTGGTGTTTTTATTTCTTTTTTAAAAATTTTATTTATTTTTTATTTAAAAAATTAAAAAAAATTTAAATTTATACACTTTAGAAAGGGGAGGGAGAGAGTGAGAGAATGAGAAAGGGAAGCGGGGAGAATAGGAAACATTAACTCTCACATGTGTCTTGACCAGGCAAGCCTAGGGTTTCGAACTGGCAACCTCAGCAATTCCAGGTTGAGACTTTATCCATTGTGCCATCACAGGTCAGAATGTGGTTTTTATGAGTACAAAGAAGGTTCAAAATCATTGCAATTTCCTGCTGCTACTGCCACAGTAAGCTTTCACTTCTGCCATTTGTTCCTCATGCACCAGTTTGGCTGGTATGGCTGATTGGCACTTGGCATGCATTTAACCTCCTCGTATGTATGCTGTACCACAGGGGCCAAAACTACATTCCCCAGTTGGAAGTGAGGTGGAAGCCATTTCCCTGCTGCTTCAGTGTTACTACTGGCAAGTGAAATCCTGAAGATGTCGGGTTTTGTGTGCACAGGATCTGGGATCTGGTAACCTGATGGGTGTCAAGAGGCCATTATAGCCATGGAAACTAGATTTTAGTTATGTATCCAATCATTACAGCAGCAGCCCCTGCTCTTTACTTTCATCTTCACTGCACTATGCTGTCTGGTCCCCCAGGAAAAAGTGGCCAAGGCCTTTCTCTCTCCCCACTTCAGCCACTCTTGCCTGCTCTAGGATAGCTGGAGGACCCGGGGCTCTATGCTCAACTTGCCACTTGTTCTCCGTGCAAGTGAAAGCTGGTGGGGAACACTGGGAGATTTAATTCTCTTCTTGCAAAACAAACAAATAAACAAACAAACAAACAACTATACATCATTTCTAGAGAAAAAATATGTCTTCCGTCTTCCTCAAAATACAAAGTTGGATAGATAGCATAGGAAAAAATATGGAGGTCCTTGAATACTATTGCACTTGTTTCTGAAAGAAATGGGGAACAATTAAATGTTTTTACCACTGTGACAGTGTTGCTTTAGAAAGAGAAGTCAAGCAAGTACTAGAGGGGAAGAAGTGGCATCATATAAGCTATGTAAGAGGCTTTGTTGTTGTTGTTGTTGTTACAGAGACAGAGAGAGGGACAGGCAGACAGGAAGGGAAAGAGATGAGAAGCCTTGATTTTTTGTTGTGGCACCTTAGTTGTTCACTGATTGCTTTCTCATATGTGCTTTTTTTTTTTTGATTTCTTATTTTTTTATTGATTTAAATTTATTGCATTTACATAGATTCAATTGTCCCACTGAATACATCCTCCTGCACCCCCAAATTCCCCTCAACATCCTTCTTGCCCCCTCCCCCAAAACCCTCCCCGCTTTCCTCTAGGATTTGCTCTTCTGCTCTCTGTAATGCTGTTATGTATATGCAATTTCACCAAGCTCTTTCCCTTCTCTGATCTCATCCTCTGATCCCCTTTCCCTCTGTCTGCTTGCCCACTGGTCCCTTTGATCCCTCCTCTGCCTCTATTCTGTTCCTTAGTTCACATTGTTCATTGGATTCCTCATATGAGTGAAGTCATATAATATTTTTACTTCTTGTCTGGTTTATGTCACTTAACATAATAGTTTCCAGGTCCATCCCTGTTGTTGCAAAAGGTATTTTCTTCTTTTTCATGGCCCCATAGTACTCCATGTGTATATGTAGTACAACTTTTTAATCCACTCGTCCACTGAAGGACACTTGGGCTGTATCCCGATCTTCATTATTGTAAACAATGCTGCCATAAACATGGGGATGTTTTTTTTCTTCATTTTTTCTGAAGCTGGAAACAGGGAGAGACAGTCAGACAGACTCCCGCATGCGCCCGACTGGGATCCACCCGGCACGCCCACCATGGGGTGATGCTCTGCCCACCAGGGGGCGATGCTCTGCCCATCCTGGGCATTGCCATGTTGCGACCAGAGCCACTCTAGCACCTGAGGCAGAGGCCAAGGAGCCGTTCCCAGCACCCGGGCCATCTTTGCTCCAATGGAGCCCTGGCTGGGGGAGGGGGAAGAGAGAGACAGAGAGGAAAGTGCGGCGGAGGGGTGGAGAAGCAAATGGGTGCTTCTCCTGTGTGCCCTGGCCAGGAATTGAACCCAGATCCTCTGCACGCTAGGCCGAAGCTCTTCTGCTGAGCCAACCTGCCAGGGCTGGGGATACATTTCTTATTTTGAACCAGTGATTTGGTGTCCTTGGGATATATTCCTAAAAGTGGGATGGCTGGGTCAAAAGGCAGTTCCATTTTTAATTTTTTGAGGAATCTCCATACCATTTTCCACAGTGGTTGCACCAGTCTGCATTCCCACCAGCAGTGCAGGAGGGTTCCCTTTACTCCACATCCTCGCCAGCATTTATTATGTTTTGTTTTGTTAATGTGTCATTCTGACTAGTGTGAGGTGATATCTCATTGTGGTTTTAATTTATATTTCTCTAATAATTAGTAATGTTGAACATTTTTTCTTTTGCCTATTGGCCATTTAAATGTCCTCTTTGAAGTGTCTATTCATTTCTTTTGCCCATTTTTGATTTGATTAAGTTCCTTGATTTCTCTTATCAATGTTTTATAATTTTCTGAGTACAAGTCTTTAACCTCCTTGGATAAATTTACAGCTGGGTACTTTCTTTGTTGTTGTTGCAGTAGTAAAGGGGATTGTTTTCTTAATTTCTCTTTTGGACAGTTCATTGTTGGTGTATAAAAATGCCACTGGTTTTTGAATATTAATTTTATATCCTGCCACCTTGCTGAATTCACTTATTAGGTCCACTAGTTATTTTACTGAGACTTTAGGGTTTTCTATGTACAATATCATATCATCAGCAAATAATGATAGCTTTACTTCTTCTTTTTCAATTTGGATGCATTTCTAAAATCTTAAATCTACATTCCTCTTTACCCTTGTTCTGTTTACAACAGGACCGTTAACACTTCTTACATCATTGGTTTGGTTGTAATAAATTCCTTGAGGGTTTTTTTTTTTTTTTTGTATGGGAAGCTTTTTATTTCTCCTTCTATTTTAAATGATAGCCTTGATGGATAAATAAGTCTTGGTTGTAGGAAACTGTTCTGCATTAATTTGAATATCTCTTGCCATTCCCTTCTTGCCTCAAGTGTTTTTGTTGAGAAGTCGGATGTCATCCTTTTGGGGTCTCCTTTGTAGGTGATTGACTGCTTTTCTCTTGCAGCTTTTAGTATTCTTTCTTTATTTCTTAGCTTTGGTTTTTTAATTATGATGTGTCTTCATTTAGGTTTATTTGGGTTCCTTTTTAATGGGATTCTCTGTGCTTCTTGAACTTGTGTGACTTTTTCCTGCATCAATTCCAGGACATTTTCAGCTATGATTTCTTCATTCAGGTTCTCTATTCCTTGTTCTTTCTCTTCTCCTTCAGGAACCCCTATGATGCATATGTTGTTTCTCTTCCTATTGTAACAGACTCTCTTCAAGTTTTCTCAGACATTTTGATCCTCTTTTTTCTTTTGCTGTTCTGCTTCTGTGCCTTTGCTTATCTTGTCCTCTAAATTGCTGATTCAATCCTCTTTTTCATCCCACCTGCTTTTCATTCCTTGTAGTGTAGTCTTCATTTCTGATATTGTGGTTATCATTTCTGTCTGATCCTTTTTTATGATCTCAATGTCCTTTTTGATGCCAGATATCTCATTGTTTAGGTGCTCATGTTGTCTATCTATGGTTGCTCTAATATCCTTGAGCATCCTCACAATCATTATTCTAAACTATGCATCCAGCATTTTAGTTATTTCCATTTCATTCAATTCTTTTTCTGGGAATCCCTCTAGTTGATTCTTTTGAATTGCACTTCCCTGTCTTCCCATTTTGTTTCAATATAGACTGCTCCTTCGGATATGTTGTTTGTGTAGTTGAGTATAGGGTTGGTGTTGTCTGACTCCAGCTTTCAGTTGTGTAATTTCTAAATCTTCCTGGGATGGCTTCAGCTATTTGTAATCCACTGTGGACTACTTGTCTGTGACAATGTTTTCTTTGCCTTAGCTGGGTCAGGTATGAGGAGCCTTTCCTTAAGATACCACTCTAACTATGGTTGTTAGGTCTTGAGCTGATGATCTGTATTTGGTCACTGGATGTACCAGTCCTGGAACTCACAGGCCAGAAACAGGTGAAGACCAGTGGGAATCACCGCTTTTGACTGGCCCTCAGCAACCTTCTTGGAGTTACAGGCGATCCAGAATCCATCTTCTCCTCATCCGACATCTGATCCTCCAGGTCGGCCATCTTGGGCTGCTCTCTCATATGTGCTTTGACTGGGGGGCTACAGCAGAGCAAGAGACTCCTTGCTTAAGCCAGCAACTTTTGAGCTCAAGCCATGGGGTCATGTCTATGATCCCATGCTCAAGCCAGTGACCCTGCAATCAAGCTGATGAGCCTTGCTCAAACCAGATGAGCCCATGCTCAAGCCGGCAACCTCAGGGTCTTGAACCTGGGTCCTCTAGCATCGCAGTCTGACCCTCTATCCACTGTGCCACCACCTGGCCAGACCTAGGAGGCTGTTTTTGTGGAGCATTTAGTCATTCATTCGATAGATGCTTATCAAGTTTCACTCCCCAGGCATTGTACCAGATGTTGAGAATCCACCTGAAGCAAGTCTGACCCTGTGTTTGAAAAGCTTACAGTAGTTAAGTGAGAAACAACAACCTGATGCAGTACATGCTAAATAGAGGACACTTTGAAAATACAATAAGGACAACTAGAGAAAGCAACATTTTAGTTGACAACTGAAGGATGAGTCAGGAGTAACTCAACTGAAGGATGAGGTAAAGTGATAGGAAGAGCCATCCAGGCAGTGTGAAAAACATGTTCAAAGGCTCAGAAATGAGGGATAGAGCTTCTTTGAGGAACTAAAAGAAGTTCAGTGTGTCTAGAGTCTCTGAGATGAAGGGTGGGAAAAAGGGGGAGGGAGGAATGGGGAGAGATGAGCTTGGAGAGAGAGAAGGAAGACTTGAAGATTGTTCCAAGCCTGTTATGAAATTCAGGATTTCTCTAAGGAGCAACAGGTAGTCATTTAAGCAGTGACATGATTACGTTTGCTTTGTAGGAACTCATTCTGGCTGCCATATAAAAAATGAACCACTGGGGGCCCTGGTCGGATGGCTCAATGGTAAAGCGTCGGCCTGGCGTGCAGGAGTCCCAGGTTCGATTCCCGGCCAGGGCACACAGGAGAAGCGCCCATCAGCTTCTCCACCCCTCCCCCTCTCCTTCCTCACTGTCTCTCTCTTCCCCTCCCGCAGCCAGGGATCCATTGGAGTAAAGTTGGCTCGGGCGTTGAGGATGGCTCTGTGGCCTCTGCCTCAGGTGCTAGAATGGCTCTGGTTGCAACAGAGCAATGCCCCAAATGGGCAAAGCATCGCCTCTGGTGGGCATGCTGGGTGGATCCCAGTCGCGCACATGCGGGAGTCTGTCTGACTGCCTCCCCGTTTCCAGCTTCAGAAAAATACAAAAAAAAAAAAAGGATCACTGGGGAGTAAACTGGAGGTTGGGAAACCACTAGGAGACTGCTGCTGCAATAGGCCGAGGGTAAGGCAATGATGGCCTCAATTAGGACAGTGACAGATGGCAAGGAAAGGGATCCAAGATACCTGTCAAAGAGAGATCTTCAATACATCCCTTTGTAGAATTTTTCTATAAAATAATTTTAATTTTTCAAATCATATAAGTAGAATTGTGAGCTTTGATACACCTCTCGCTTGGCCATACTGGAGTGGTCTAACCACTGGACTCTTAGTAACAGGCATACTTATGATCAGCGGCAGCTTCTGAAATGAATGGTGTAGAACCACAGAGAATATAACCAACTCCTATAGGTAGTCTTGCAAAATCTAATTGACTTTGTGATGCCAAATGTTTCCCCCTTGTTTCTCCAACTGAATTCTTAGTTTCTAAAAGGCAAGATTTGTGGTGTGAGATGGCCCTGAAGAAGAGGAAGGGGTCATCCTATGGAGGACCTTATAATCCATAGTAAGGACTTCTGTCTTTATCTTAAGAACAATGGGAAACCTTGGAGGAATTCTTCATTGGGGATTGACAGAATGACATGCCTTTTTCTTCATATTAAAAAAATCTTTTTAAACTAAAAATTTCAACACACTCAAAAGTATAGAAAATAAGTATAAAAACCACCATATACCCATTACCTACATAACATTTACCATGTTTGATTCATCTATCTCTTTCTTCACTCTTTGTTTTTAAAACTGAAATATTTCTAAAAAATTCCAGACATGACAGTTTACTTCTAAAACCTTTAGTTTGCATATTTAATAAACAGAGCAATTTCTCACAGTCACAATATCATTATCACATCTAATAAAATTAATAATAATTCATTAATATCATCTAATACGCAATCCATATTCAAATTCCCCAACAGTCTCAAAAACGTTTTTTTTTTTTTTAAAGTTGGTTTGTTTGAATCAGGATCTAAACAAGGTCTATACATTGTGTTTATGAGGTCTGTTAAATATCTTTTACTTTACAGCAGTCTTCCTTCTCACTTTTTGTTTCATGCCATTGGCTATTGGAAGAAAACAGGTAAGTTGTCTTGTGGAACAGTCCACCGTCTGAATTAGTCTGTTGTGACCTCTTAGTTGTTCATTGATTGCTTTCTCATATGTGCTTTGACTGGGGGGCTACAGCAGAGTGAGAGACTCCTTGCTCAAGCCAGCAATCTTTGAACTCAAGCCATGGGGTCATGTCTATGATCCCATGATCAAGCCAGTGACCCTGCGATCAAGCTGGTGAGCCTTGCTCAAACCAGATGAGCCTATGCTCAAGCTGGCGACCTCGGGGTCACAAACCTGGGTCCTCTATCCCAGTCTGACCCTCTATCCACAACCAGTAAGTAGACTTAATACCTGAACTGACTGTAATTTTGATCTTTACAAGAAATGTAATATTAATACACCAGGTTTCAGCATGTTTTGTTGGGTCAATGACTAGGTCTGCCCACAAAGTCCTGTTTAACCCAAATACATACACATGATGTGTTTGGTCATTTGTACTCATTCTAAAAGACATTAGGTATTCTAAGCTTCTTGAAAGAGCACAGTAAACTGCCTTCTTCAGTACCATGCCAATTGCCCAGAATACCTCCCTTCTTGGTCTGGAATTTTATGACCAAGACCAGTAAAGAAATCTGTTGTGTGAGTTCTCTCTATCTCTCAAAGGAAAAAGAGGCAATCTCATGATAAAATCCTTGCTATTTCCCCCCTCTCCAACAACAAAAAGATGTCCTGGCCAAAAAATAATACATATTTTTTTCTAATAGCACCCTTGCCCCACCCTTCTTCCTAGAAAAACCTTGCGTTTTGCACAACCCCAGAGCACCCTTGTAGTTGCTGGATGGGATATTGCTCAGTTTATGAACCACTCAATAAAGCTAATTACATCTTCAAATTTATTCAGTTGAATTTAGTTTTTTGACAGTCTCATGCCTGAATTTTTTTCACCTGCAAACTTCAATTCATCTATCAAGATCCAGTTCAAATGCCACCTTCTCCAAAAAGCCTGCTTTGATTTTCTCAGGCACAGTCAGTCCCTTTTCTCATAGAAGACTGTTCTTACCTCTGTATGTATCAGTTTACTTGCTTACCTTACCTTCCTTTCAAAACTCTGAGTTTCTTACCGCCAAACGATATTCCATGATAGTTATGCTCAATATATTGAATGAATTAAGAAATATTAAAAGTTGTAATTTTCTTATTTTTCTCTTCTTGATAATCCAGTTTTTATTCTTTTCTTTAATATGCTCTCAGAATTTTTCAATAATAATAGTCTTGTTTTTCACAATATTTTACATTTTCTTAAGTAGTTTCATCTATCTGTTTCTTTTCAGACTTTCAACTATCTTTTGACAGGCAGGTAGATTCACTACTTTTTTCATTTTTATCAATGAAGAAATAGACACCAAGAAATGCCAAGTGCCATAATATTGCCCAGTTAGTAAGAGAATCAGAAATGGATTCTAGGTTTTCTGACAACTAGTCCAATCCCTCCCCCCATGACATGGCACTTTGTCTATAATATTCTCTATTCTCCAGAGGTTTAGTAGAGTAAAACCACAGAAACATTCAAAACAAATAATATCTTAATACAAAACTGTGAAAATGTTTCTTTGAACAAACAAAGAATAAAAATGACCATTCTTACCAATTCTAATTCATCATTCTTCAGTGTTTTAAATATTGTACAATTTAAAATTTATTAAAAGAATAGTTTAAAAAACAAAGTCTACTCTTAATATTCCAATTTTGTATTTTCTTTAATTCCTGCTCTAAACAATAGTATTTGTTTTAATCTGAAAAATATATTTTTTCTGGTACTCTAAAACAGTGGTCCCCAACCTTTTTTGGGCCATGGACTGGTTTAATGTCAGAAAATATTTTCATGGACCGGCCTTTAGGGTGGGATGGATAAATGTATCACATGACCGAGACAAGCTTCAAGAGTGAGTCTTAGACAGATGTAACAGAGGGAATCTGGTCATTTTTTAAAAATAAAACATTGTTCAGACTTAAATATAAATAAAACAGAAATAATATAAGTTATTTATTCTTTCTCTGCAGACCGGTACCAAATGGCCCACAGACCGGTACCGATCCACGGCCCAGGGATTGGGGACCACTGCTCTAAAATACATACAAATACACTGGCATGCTTGTACATTTCTGGATGATCTATGTTTCTTTGAACTATCTACATGAAAAAGTTTTTTAAATTGCATAGAGAGAAAGCAGTACCAAAATGTTCTTGATTATTAGCTATTTCTTATGTTGGTGCAGGCAAGTGTATGAATGTTCCAAAATTATTCACCTATTGATTTGGATCTTGGCACATATTGTCTCACATAATTAGTGTTCCCAAAATTTCTCTCCTTGTTCCTCTTTTCTTCTTCAACTATGTGTACTCCAGAATTCCAATCAGTTTATGTAGCTACTCTACCCTCAAGGAGGTGGAGCTTACACACACACACACACACACACACACACACTCACACACACACACACCCTCAGGAGTGGGTTGCATTTAGTGACTTCTTTCCAAAAAGTGTTGTGGAGGATCGGGATAAAGGAAATAACTGGCAAAGACTATCTCAGCAGGGATCAAGGTCAACATCACCAATAAGTTATGTTGATAGCATGTCCCCTTAATATGATGTGATAAAAATGGCACTTCGCCTCTGTGGTTTTCTCCACAAAAACGTATAACCCCTGTCTAATCATGAGAAAAAACACAAACAAATTCTAACACAAGGACATTCTACAAAATCCCTGACCAGTCCTCCTCAAAACTGTGAAGGTTAAAAAAACAAGAAGTCTGAGAAGCTGTTACAGCCAAGAGAGGTTGAAGGAAATGTGATGACTAAATATGATACAGCATCCTAGGTGGGATTATGAAACAGAGGAAAGACATCGGGTAAAAATTAAGTAAATCTGAATAAACTATGGGCTTTAGTTAATAGCATTAATGTACCACTATTGGTTTAATACAGTGTGTTCGTAAAGTCATGGTGCACATTTGACCTGTCACAGGAAAGCAACAAAAGACGATAGAAATGTGAAATCTGCACCAAATAAAAGGAAAAGCCTCTCAGTTTCTGTAGGATGATGTGGCAGCATGTGCGCATGCGCAGATGATGACATAACACCATGTATACAGTGGAGCAGCCCACGGCCATGCCAGTTGAGATGTGGACGTACAGAGGAAAGTTCATGTGTTCTGTGGCTCGCTAAATTCAAATCCGTGACCAAAGTGCAACGTGAATATTGGCGCGTTTATAACAAAACGCCACCACATAGGAATAACATGACTGGGTGGGATAATCAGTTGAAGGAAACCGGCAGTTTGGTGGAGAAACCCTGTTCTGGTAGGCCATCAGTCAGTGATGAGTCTGTAGAGGCTATACAGGATAACTACCTAATGAGCCCTAAAAAATCTGTGCGTGAGCCCACATTGAACTGCACTGAATAGGTATGAAACTGGGAGAGTTTTCCTTTTATTTGGTGCAGATTTCACATTTCTATCGTCTTTTGTTGCTTTCCTGTGACCGGTCAAAAGTGCACCATGACTTTACGGACACACTGTAGTTGTGACAAATATACTGCACTGATGTAAAGTGTTAACATTGGGAAAACTGGGTGTGGGGTATATGGGATCTCTCTGGACTATCATGGCAACTTTTATGTAAGATCTAAGGTTATACTAAAATTTAAAAATGTATATTTAACTTTTTAATTTTTATATTTTATTTATTGATTTTTGGAGAGAGAGGGGAGAGAAAAAGAAAAAAGAGAGAGAGAATGAGAAAGAGAGGGGGAGAAGTAGAAAGCACTTACTTGTAGTAGTTGCTTCCTGTATGTGCCTAGATTGGGCAAGCCCAGGAATTCGAACTGGTGACCTAAGCTTTCTAAGTCAACGCTTTATCCACTGTGCCACCACAGGTCAAACTTAACTTTCTTTAAAAAGGAAAAAAAAAATCAACCTCTTTCTTGCTACCTGTTATGTACAGAAATTATTGACATTGAAAAACCCTTTACAATCTGGCCCCAGCTACCACTTCAGACTATTTTTCTGCTACTTTCTACATATCCAATGTTCCACCCTCAATGAATTTTTACTGTTCTCCAAATGTACCAGGTTTCAGCATATTTTGTTGGGTCAATGACTAGGTCTGTCCACAAAGTCCCGTTTAACCCAAATACATACACATGGTGTGTTTGGTTGTTCGTACTCATTCTAAAAGACATTAAGTATTCTAAGCTTCTTAGAAGAGCACAGTAAACTGCCTTCTCCAGTACCTTGCCAATTGCCCAGACAACCTCCCACGCAGTGTCCTGCCTTTACCACTAGAGGACATTGGTCTTTCAAATAATTTTAATAAGATCAAGGCAAATTATTAATAAAGGGAAAAAATAGTTTTGATCTAAATTTTATAGGCTTTTGGGGTATAAGCCCAATTTTATAAAAGCATACCAAACAAAAAAGGTATTTATACCCAAGAAAAAAGAAAAAGAACAAGGAGAAAATTCACTAAAATATAAACTATGTGTATTCCCAAATGGTGGATAACAGACGTTCTGCTGTTACTGCTTTTTTGTTTTCCCATATTTAGTTTTTAACAATTATGAAATATAAACTACATACAAAAGTGTATATCAAACATATATACTTTTGATTTTAAGTTAAAAACTAAAACATATTGAGTGGGTATGTCAATAAAACAGAAACTTACATGCAACTGCCTTGACCATGACCCTCAACCTCCTCCCCAGAGATCACTCCTAACTCCTGATAATCAAGTCCTTGATTTTCACATTATGTTGTTTTTGTTCTACTCCTAGGTGTGCATCCTGGATTTGAGTACTGTTTGAATGAAACCAGATTGTTTAGGTTCTCTTTCTCTGTCACTCTTATTCTTTCTTCTTTTGCTTAACATTATGTTTTTGAGATTTCATCCATATCACAGTGTATGTAGCTGTGTATTACCATTGCTATAGAGGATTCATTCAATTGAATTAATATGCCACAATATATATTTCCATTTTATTAAAGATGGACTTGTGGTTTTAGTATTATGGGTTATTACAAATCATGTTGCCATGAACATCCTGAAATGTTTCTTGTTTACAATGTCAGTGCACAAGTTTTTCCAGGGCATATACATAGAAGAGCTGTGGGCCGTCAGCTATGTTTACCTTCCACTTTATTAGATAATGCCAACCTGGTTTCTAAAGCCTTTGTACCAATTTATACTCCCACCAGCAGTGTATGACAGTTCCTATGTTCTACATTATTAATAAGACCTGATATTATCAGTATTTTTAACACCTTTTAATTAATGTAAAACTGACATTCTTTTAAAAGACTGAAAATTAAATTTTTGCTAATCTGCTGGGTTTGTAGTGGTATCCCAATATGGAAAATTTCTAAAATTCACCCTGTACTCCAGTTCAGTTTGAGTTGGCATTGTGAGAACGTGAATCCTAAGTTTATTAATGCAGCTGTTAGAGTAACTTGTATGTGTTCTTTTCAGGCATAGATTACCAGTCCTAGGTGACCAGGCACTGTCACAAGTAAGCCCTCCAGTGAGTTTCAAACACTTAGGCCCACCTCAGAGAAGTGGAGTTGCTCCTGTTGCACCAAGATGTCTAGCTGCTCCAGTGAAGACAATGTGGTTTGTATTTCAGATTAAAAAAAAAAATCTGTTCTTGTCTTTTTCTCGAGCGGTATTTCTTTTCTAAATTGAATTTCATTTCACAGTGAAATGCAGAGATCGTAAGCGTACAGTTCATGAGTTTGACAGTGATCTCTAAAGCTGTGTGAACATTCATGTACAAGTTCCTTTGTGACCAGATCCTGACACTCCTTTTCGGTAAATGCTCAGGACTTGAATTGCTAGGTTACAGGGTTGATGTGATTATAACTTTATGAGAATCTGCCAGTTTTTCAAAGTGTTTGTGGTCTTTTACATTCTGTCCCATTCTGTGTTTCTTGACCTCTGAAGTGGCATAAAAACACACATTTTTAAGCTATATGTAATTTGACTTAACAGAAAACACATGACTTACGTAAAGATGTGGATATTCCTGCCACCTAAGTGGTATAGACGATTTTCTTTAACTTCTTCCGTCTTAATGTTTTTCACACTTGGAGCTAATGTTAACCACCTACAAAGAGATATTTTTCTGACATAATTATTTGAAAGTACTTGGAAAAGCATAAGGCAGTATATGCAAGGGTAAGTTTGTATATTTTTATAAATAATCATCTATAGCAGTTCCATATTATTTTGATTATATCTTTGAAACAGACATGCATAGCTTCAAAGTATGTTTATTTTAAAATTATCCTTACAGTTCTTAATTTATTCTTTGAATAAAGAGTTATTAAATGATATTAAATAGTTATTTATTATGCTCTCATTTAAAACATTCCAAAAATATTTAAGGTAATTTAGGGATTAATTTATCAAGAAAAAAAGGTAAGGGATTGAGAAATATAGATTGGTAGTTACAAAGTTGTCATGGGAATGCAAAGTGCAGCCTAGGGAATATAGTCAAGAGTATTGTAATAAGTATGTATGCTGCCAGGTGGGTTCTGGAAGTATCAAGGGGCCACCTTGTAAAAGTATATCATTGTCTAACCACTGTGGTATGCACCTGAAACTAATATCAAACAATATTGAATGTAAACTGGAATTAAAAAATTAAATAAAAAAAAGTGCTCCTGGGTGGAAAAAGAAAATAAAAGCCTTGGTTAAAAAAGAAATTATGTAGTCTGACCAGGGAGTAACACAGTGGGTAGACCTGGGACCCTGGGAGCCCAGGTTCCAAACCCCGAGGTCACTGGCTTAAGCGCGGGTTCATCTGGCTTGTCGGCTTGAGTGTGAGATCATAGACATGACCCCATGGTCACTGACTTGAGCCCCAAGATCGCTGGCTTGGATCCCAAGGTCACTGGCTCAGCTGGAGGCCTGCGGTCAAGGCACGAATGAGAAGCCATCACTGAACAACTAAAAAACTGCCATAACTGCAAGCTGATACTTTTTATCTCTCTCCCTGCCTGCCTGTCTCTCTCTCTTTCAAAAAAATTGAAATACCTAGAATTGAAGAAGTTTTGTGATTATTTTTTTGCTAGCAATAATTAACTTATGTACTATTAATTTAAAAAAAAGCTTTGTTAATCAGGAATATAGAAGTTTAATAAAAATAAAAAAAGAAATAGGTTCTTAAGTATATCATATTTTGTCCACAGAGTGACACTGTTGGTGATTTAAAAATCAAAAGTCATGTAACATGGTTCTTTGTGATGAGAAATATTTGCTGTTACAGCAGTTCTGGTGCCAGATTACTAGACTTATCTTTCTACACTGAGGCACACAGAAGGTTAAACTTGATGGTCATTTCCAGAACCTAATTTATGTCTAATGGGTATGAGACAATTTCTCTCAGGCTGTGTGTGTTAAAAGAGTAAGGACTGTATTTTACTCCTTATCTCCACAGTCCTAATAGTTAGTATTCAATCAGATAGAGTGTACCAAAATAGTCTTTAAAGAGATGTTTGGTCTTGGCTGGCTGGCTCAGTGGATAGAGTGTCAGCCTGGCATATGGATGTCCCAGTTTCAGTTCCCAGTCAGGGCACACAAGAGATGCAACCATCTGCTTCTCTTCCCTTCCCTCTCCTTTTCCTCTCCCTCTTCCCCTGTTGCAGCCAGTGGCTCTACTGGTTAAAGGGTCACCCTGGGCACTGAGGATAGCTCAGTTGGTCCAAGTGTCAGCCTCAGTTACTAAGAATAACTCAGTTGATTCAAGCATCGGCCAGACAGGGGTTGCTGGGTGGTTCCTGGCCAGGAACTTGTGCATACAGAAGTCTGTCTCATCACCTTCTCTCCTCTCACTTAAAATAAAATGTATGAATGTGACTTAACACTTTCTGTTTCATAAAATTGTATCTGGACCTGGCCAAGAGGCTAAGTAAATAAAGCATCATCCTGGTGCGCCAAGGTTGTGGGTTCCATCCCAGGTCAGGGCTCATACGAGAAGCAAACAATGAATGCACAACTAAATGCAACAACTAATGGAATGGTGAGCTGATACCCTTCTATCTCTCTATTCTCTCCTCCCCCCAAAATCAATGAAAAAAAATTTAAATGTAACTGGACTGAGATTCTTCCTTTTCTTAAAAGGTCCAAGAGGAAAGTACTTGGAAGAAAAGATTCTGGGGATATGTCTGTTCGAAGCAAATCAAAAGCTTCCCTTGGCAGTAGCAGTAGTAACAGCACTGGTTCTGTTACTTCACCCAACAGCAATGTGACCACCCCAAACAGCCAGAGGTCTCCTGGCCTCATCTACCGAAATGCTAAAAAGTCCAACACATCTAACGAAGAGTTTAAGCTGCTACTTCTCAAGAAAGGAAGTTGTTCAGATTCCAGTTAATGCATATCTGCTACTGAGATCCTGAAGAGTCCCATCCTGCCTAAACCTCCTGGAGAGCTCACAGCTGAGTCCCCGCAAAGCACCCATGAGGCACACCAGGGGGTACCTGGAACTGAAGCATTGTCCCCACTCTCGCCCTGCTCCCCACGAGTTAATGCAGAAGGCTTTTCCTCAAAGAACTTTGCTACCTCAGCATCAGCAAGGGTTGGACGTTCCTGGGCCCCCCCCTGCAGCCAGCAGCAGCCGCTACAGTGTCCGCTGCAGGCTGTACAATGCACCCATGCAGGCCATCTCTGAGGGCGAGACGGAAAATTCCGATGGGAGCCCGCATGATGACCGATCCTCCCAGAGCTCAACTTAGATGGCCTGTGCCAGGCTGGATGTCAAGAGGCAAAACCTTTAGTCATATGAGGACGGGGAACAGAAGACTAGGGAAAAGCACATTGCAGGGTACCATCACTTACTACCAATGAATTCCTAAATATTTGCTGGGGAAACAGAAGGTGGTTTGGACTTTCTTGATTATTTTCCATGTTTTTAAGTAGCTACAATGTCTTTCATACTTTCCTTTAGCTTATTTTGATTCATCCAGTGTCATTTCTTTTGATAATATAGAACTCAAAATGTCTGCTTTTCATGAAACCTAGAAAAAAGTTTTCCTAGAGCTGCCTGTTCGGAAACAAAACCCTTACTGTCATAATTCTTTAGAAGATAAAATTACTCTGGAGGTTTGGCAATTTTTTACATTAACGTGAACTAAAGTGAAATTTAGAAGAACTACACACATATAAATATAAATACCATATTTTTGATAAAAATGTGTAAATAGATTTATCAATGATGAATGGACATAAGCCAATTATCTACCACACACCAACTGTTTATAGAACACAACAGGAAAAGTGTATAACTGTATTCTGTGAATACCATTTTCATATCAAATAGCATATTTAAATGTCCACCAATATGATTTCTGAGTGATAAACCTCATGTGAATTGTAAACTGGTGAAGTAAAGGAAATCTTGAGGTCATATACTGAGATATGATTAATTTAAAATAATGAATTCAGGCCCTGGCCGGTTGGTTCAGTGGTAGAGCATCGGCCTGGCGTGCAGAAGGTCCCAGGTTCGATTCCCGGCCAGGGCACACAGGAGAGGCGCCCATCTGCTTCTCCACCCCTCCCCCTCTCCTTCCTCTCTGTCTCTCTCTTCCCCTCCCACAGCTAAGGCTCCATTGGAGCAAAGATGGCCCAGGCGCTGGGGATGGCTCCTTGGCCTCTGCCCCAGGCGCTAGAGTGGCTCTGGCAACATAGCGATGCCCAGGAGGAGCAGAGCGTCGCCCCCTGGTGGGCAGAGCGTCGCCCCCTGGTGGGCGTGCGGTGGATCCTGGTCGGGTGCATGTGGGAGTCTGACTGTCTCACTCTGTTTCCAGTTTCAGAAAAATACAAAAAAAAAAAAAAAAAAAAAAAAAAAAAGAATTCAGTTCCAACCATTTTTGTAGGAAATTGCAGCACCAAAAAAGCTAATAGTAATACTCACATGGCTATGATTTGCCATGTGGTAATTTGGACAGAATGAAAAGCATGCGTTTGATTTTTTTTAATCAGTAAGAGAAATAAATCATCATTCTCAAAGCAAAGCCCTGAACAACAGTATTTGACAGTGTCCTTTAAACTTTAAGTTTTCAATGGATTGCTTTAAAGAGAATGGTTATGTTTTGTATTAGGCTACTGGGACATAAATAGTCAAAATCTAATGACTATAATCTTTAAACTCCTTAAACAGTCTGGCAGTTAGCTCCAGGTTCTTTAACTGACAAAAATAAAACACAAGCATGCCACAGAGCTGTTGATTTATTCGTAAATACCTGCAATGACTTTTCAGTGAGATTCTCTCTGTGCTGATGAAACTCGTGCTACCTAAAGATGAACAGAAATGACAGTCAACAATGTAGTTGGGAAGCAGGTGTGTGTATGTGCATTATTTATATTCGCTGTTAAGCTGGGAATGGGAACAGCTCTGGTTCACAAGGCTACATATTCAATACAATTGAGTTTTTGTCTGATTTTACTCTATCTGCTTGATGGCAAAATGGGAGGGGGGCAGGGTGGGAAAGGAAATGTGAGGGCAAGTCTCTGATCAAATGAAGGCAGGGAAAGAAGCTGAATTACTTGAAATTACTTGAATTTTCTTGTCTTAAAACTGAAAAAATGTAGTTACAAGTTGAAATCTGCAAGTAAATTTTACACTTCTGATTTTAACATGAACTGATGCTAATGTCTGAAATATGTCAGAAATATAAGCAGTTATGTGCTTAGACTATGTTTTGAATGGCAGAAGGTAGGAAGTGACAAGAACTAAGGAGGGATATGGCCTTTAAGAGAAGAGACTGCAGTCAGAAAGCTAGTACATACCAGAGTCACCAAGCAATTGATATGCAGCCGGCGTTAGCTTATGCAGGGCGTTTGGGAAAGCAGGTTGTGTGAAAGGGGGTGTGGTTTTGATTTAATTCATGCAAGATGAAGAAGAAAGCCTGGTCTGAGAAGATGCTGTCTTTGAAAAGAAACACTTTCTAAGATGTTACAGATTGAGAATTAGAAAATCTGATTGCTGTTGGGATTTTTGTTTGTTTTTGTGGAAAGAAAAAACAAGTCTGGCTTCTACTATTTGTTTTCACTATCAAATTGTGTTTTTCAATTTCTTGTCATCCTTGTATGTAAATGGATGGTGGGGGTGGTGGGGTAGAGTAGGAGAATGTGTGTGTGTGTGTGTGTGTGCTCACGTGTGTGCATATGCATGCTCTTGTGCTGGGATTGATAAACTACCAGGTAAAGGGTACATATGAACATTTACAAAGTGTTATACTTTTATTAAGAGAAAAAGATTTGGGGTTTTAAAAAATGGACCATTATTTCTCATTGGAACCCATTGGCTAAGAAAACCAGCATGGTTTGACACCACATGGAAACATGAATCTTTTTCTCATGCTTTGAAAAGTACAGTAGGCAAAATTTAAAAATAAAGGTTTTAGACAAATGTCATAAGAAACAGTCATTTCCAACCACAATAGCAGATCTTTTGTAATTTTCATAAAAGCAGTTCATTTGCAGTATAACTTTTTATAGGGGATTTTTTTTTTTTACTTTGTGAAATAGTTGTTATTGTTTAATATCTAGGTCCCCATTTATTTATTTATTTTTTATTTTTTTATTTTTTTCTTTGTGAGCAGTATTTTTATTAAGTTCAATCTTTGTTTTTTTTTCAGATAGAGTGTGTTTTTTTTGTTTTTTATAAATAAAATTTTATTTTAATGTGGTGACATCAATAAATCAGGGTACATACATTCAAAGAAAACATTTCCAGGTTATCTTGTTATTTAGTTCTGTTGCATACCCATCACCCGAAGAGAGATCGTCCTCCGCCACCCTCCATCCAGTTCTCTCTGTACCCCTCCCCCTCCCCCTCTCCCTCCTTCCCTCCCCCCACCCCCCATAGCCACCACACTCCTGTTCATGCCTCTTAGTCTCGCTTTTATGTCCCACCAATGTATGGAATCCTGCAGTTCCTGTTTTTTTCTGATTTGCTTATTTCACCCCACACAATGCTACCAAGACTCCACCATTCTGCTATAAGTGATCCGATGTCACCATTTCTCCTAGCTGAATAATATACCATGGTGTATATGTGCCCCATCTTCTTCATCCAGTCCTCTATTTTTTTTACAGTGATTAACAGCCTTTAAGCAAACTCTTGGCCAATACAGCAAGAATCCATGAATGAGTAGTGTCCTTAACATGTTCCCCAAGTCCAAGTTGGCCCCATTTTATAGGGGATTTTTCATTGTAAAGAAAGGTATGTGGGCTTTAAAAGTGATTCTAAATCTTTTATTTTTTATTTTTTACAGAGAGAGAGAGAGAGAGAGAGTCAGAGAGAGGGATAGACAGGGACAGACAGATAGGAATGGAGAGATGAGAAGCATCAATCATTAGTTTTTTGTTGCACACTGCAACACCTTAATTGTTCATTAATTGCCTTCTTATATGTGCCGTGACCGTGGGCCTTCAGCAGACTGAGTAACCCCTTGCTCGAGCCAGTGACCTTGGGCTCAAGCTGGTGACCTTTTGCTCAAACCAGATGAGGCCTCACTCAAGCTGGTGACCTCGGGGTCTCTAACCTGGGTCTTCCGCATCCCAGTCCAATGCTCTATCCACTGCACCACTGCCCGGTCAGGCTGATTCTAAATCTTGAATTGGCTTTAATAAATGCCACCTTTTTATTATTGACATTAAGTTAAGTAATGATACCATGCATATTTTAAAATACATATTGACTTGAATTGTGAGGCAATAAGATACCTTCTGTATGTAATGATCACAGAACTAACCCTTATAATATAGTTTTACATATTTTGTTACTCTAAAAGTCTATAGCAGAGTCTCTCTATTTTATAGATTAAAAAAAAACACACAAAAAAACAGGCCCTGGCCAGTTGGTTCAGTGGTAGAGTGTTGGCCTGGCGTGCAGAAGTCTCAGGTTCGATTCCCGGCCAGGGCACACAGGAGAAGCGCCCATTTGCTTCTCCACCCTTCCCCCTCTCCTTCCTCTCTGTCTCTCTCTTCCCCTCCCGCAGCCAAGGCTCCATTGGAGCAAAGATGGCCCAGGCGCTGGGGATGGCTCCTTGGCCTCTGCCCCAGGCGCTAGAGTGGCTCTGGTCGCAACAGAGCAATGCCCCGGAGGGGCAGAGCATCGCCCCCTGGTGGGCGTGCCAGGTGGATCCCGGTCGGGTGCATGCGGGAGTCTGTCTGACTGTCTCTCCCGGATTCTAGCTTCAGAAAAATAAAAAAAAAAAAAAAAAAAAAAAAAAAAAAAGATGGATTTTAATTCACTGTGGAAAAGAGTATTAAGTAACAAACTGAATTTAAAAAGCAAGGAATTCTTTAGTAATCTGGAATATTCTACATGGTTTTCTGGAATATTCTACATGGTTTTATTACACAGCATGTAAGACTAAGATTTAGAGGACTGTCTTCAACATCACGGCCATCTTGAAGCAGGGTACACACATTAGGTATTGCAAAAAAATCAAACTTTTCTTCTGTTGTTTGCACTGATGCTAATTTTTTGTTCTTTTGTGTTTATACAACATATCTATGTTGTGTGCGGAAAATTTTTTTCCTTTTGGATTTTTTAAAAAATGTTTTGGCTAAGTAAAGGACGTGGACTAGTTATAGCAAACAAAACACACTGTTTGCTTTTGCCAAAGGTCAGTGAGTGAGTACATTTGGTAGCTGACTTAGATAATGAGATCAGGACAAAGATTCAAGACTATGAGGAATGTTACAGTGTAACTCTTCTGGTACTAGAACCAGTTCATGCCTTCCCAAAAGACAATGATTTATAGACTTGCATCCATTTTGTATTTTTGTACTATTTGTAAATATGAACTTTTTAAATTGGTGCAAAAATGGTTTCTTTTGTAAGATGTTTTCAACATTTACATTCAATTCAAGCCGTTGTATATTTTAGAGCTGTGCAACACTTTAAATCTTGTATTTATTTTTGGTAAAAATAGTGACAGTTTCATTGTGAACCCCTCTCAAAAATGTACTAGAAAAGTTTGATTACCTAGAAAGTGTGTATAGAAACTGCAAATAAATGGGACTGCAATTAACTGGTTTCTCTCTTCATTGTTATACAATTGTATTGTTGGGGTTTCACAGACACAAGCGTTTTGAACTAGACATAAAGAGGAACTTCTCTGGCAAAAGTATGAGCAAAATAATAACAATAATAATACTGTCTCTGTTAATGGGCCCTAATCCAGCTTTGTATTTGAGAGGAAAAAAAACACATTCCCAATGTTGGATATGCTTTCCTGTAGCTCCTCTCTGGGCCAGGAAAAGATTCTGGCTTTACTTTGAAATATTCAGCTTTGCTTCTGATAAGTACTCAGACTGTACCTCCTTCCCAAGATGGGCAGCCTCTCCATACACACACACACACACACACACACACACACACACACACACAATATGCCATTAAATAATGTCAGGTACCCTTTATTACATACCAAATTCACGTGCCCGATACTGTTCAATGCGCCTGTGTACTGTAACTCATGTACTCCCAACGTTGTGCACATTTTGCAGATGGGGAAACTAAGGCACAGAGCATTACTTCACTTTCCCAAAGCCATAGAGCCTTGGTGCTGGGGTTTCAATGGTCCAGGGTCGGTGTTTGCACCCAACTGAGATCGCTAAATGACATCGCTAAGAACCCGCCCCTCCCCTTTCAAATTCCAGTACGGAAGAGCCCACCCAGGCCCCATGTGTGCTGCATGTCTGCAGCGCGTCATTAGAGGCAAGGGGAATGACATTAAAAAGAAAGCTTCAAAGAACCAACTAGTGACAGCGGGGAGGCCTAAGTGCCCCATCCCAGAGCCGCCTCCACGAACCCTCCCAGCCGCGGGAAGTGGCGTGGGCTCGCGCCAGCGCTCTTGTGGTATAGCGCGGGGTTCCAAACGCACCAGCCTCCTGACACCAAAGCCTGGAAGGTCGGCATTGCGGTTGCGCAATGGGAAGGAAAGTCATTTCTCCGGCTAGACCCCTAGCAACATCCCGCGCCCCAAGGACTGCGCATGCGCCCTCGGGACTGCTTGGTAACTTGCCGCTTGCGTAGGGAACCTGTGCGTGCGGGGGGCCGCCGGCGGGCGCGTCTCGTGATCCCGCTGGACATCTCGTGAGACTTCGAGCGGTCGGGACTGTCCTCGCCATTGCGGCTGCGGGCAGCCCTGGTTGCCAGCGGTTCCCCGTCCTCCAGAGGCCGGTGTAGTGGGGCTTGTTAGCAGAAGAGGTTTGTCGGGCGGCGGTTTTCCCGCCCGTGGAACTTTCCTGTCGGGTGTGGGCGAGAACGCACTGAGCGCTTTTAACGGCTGCGGGGCGGGGTGGGGGGGTCTGACGTGAGGGAGAGGAAGCACGCGCTTTCCTGGGGGAACACGGGCCCCTTCCCTGTGGGCAGCGCTCCGCAGGGCGGGCCTGACGGGCCGCCCGGACGCCCAGGCGGGGTGTGATTCGAAGTCAGACTCCCGGTGCCGGCCCTGCGGGCCCCACGCATCGGGCGGCGGGCGGGCGGGCGCTGTGAGCCCCGTGCCCCGGGCTCCTGAGCGGCTGCTGCCCGCTCCCCTCCTCCCTCTCCTGGCTCTGAACAGCAGTGACACAACGTTCTATAGAAACACGGGAAATAATTGTGAAAAGGAATTGATAAAATAGCGAATTGTTTCGTTATAACGTCTTCCGAGGTTGAGATGACGCAGATGCGTAAGTGGGAAAGAAAAGGACGATGTTGACCCCGTTTGGTTAAGGCCGTCTGTTCTGTGGGGGTCGCTCCCTGTCCTCCCTCCCGGGCTCTCCGGGAATTCCGACTGTTCCGGGTATTAAACTGGCCTCATGTTTCCACGTCGTGACTTCTGCAAGCATTCGCACCATGTTTATACAGCAAGGGCCACGGCGCAGTTCAGGGCGGAGGGACGGCACACAGTTTAGGCAGCGCTGTCCCCCGTCTGGCCGATTTTGAGGTCTCTGAAATACCCCACAGGTGGTGGAAGTGCTGCTTTTGAGACCTCACGGGGGTTTTGGTCTGTCTGTTTATTCAGTGAGGGAGGAAGGCACAGACAGACTCCCGCATGCGCCTGGGATCCGGGATCTGGGATCCGTCCTGCAAGCCAACTGGGGACGCTGCCCATGGCGGGGAGCGGTGGAGGGGGTAGAGGGGAGAAGGAGGTGGGGGGTGTTGCTCTGCTGCTCAGCAACCAAGCTATTTTAGCACCTGAGGCAGAGGCCAGGGAGCCATCCTCAGTGCCCAGGGCCAGCGGGATCCAGGAGCGCCATGGCTGCAGGAGGGAGAGAGAGAGAGAGAAAGCGAGAGGGAGGACTGGAGAAGCAGAAGGAAGCTTCTCCTGTGTGCCCTGACCGGGGGTCGAACCCAGGACTTCAACATATCAGGCAGAAGCTATACCACTGAGCCACCGGCCAGGGCCCCATAGGGGTTTTACAAACTGATTGTTCAGTGTACTGACACACAGTTTTGTTTTTAAAAAAGTTTGGAATTGCCTCATTGTAACCTGCCCTCTTTTGCTGTGTATTTCTTGCAGTTGGTTTTTGGGTGAGAGGTGTGTTCATTCTTCACCATTGTGGTAAGTGGAAGGCAAGCGAACACATTTACCTTGGGAGCAGAATCTGCAAGTGACTTTTGGGAAATGTCTAAAAATTGTCTTATAAACACCAGGTGGCTCTTTGTTCTTAAGTTATCAAGAATTTTCTGTCATAAAATGTAAATAGGGTTCATTTTCAGGAAATTCATTTTGCAGGATTTTGAATATACCAAATTATATTAACAAATTTTCAAAATCTAGTCATGGTTGGGCTAAGAAAATGTTGCACAAACTTCATCTTTGGGAAGAAGCGAAAGGGAAATAAAGTTTCTGCTGTACCTGTTATGGACCAGACATGATGGTGAGTGCATACTCTGTCATGTGGTCTTCACATCCCTGTGAAGTAGATATTTATCTGAACTTGACAGGTTCACAGATTGAGGGACAGAGAGATTAAATCCCTGCCTAAAGTAAAATAGCACAATTTGCAATTTGGTCTTCGATTTCAGAACTTCTTAAAGCCCAGTATTTATACAATGGCTTGGTACTTCAGATTTGTTTACAAGACATGGTTGTTGTAGCTGCGTGTCAGGTACATAGTGAGGCAGATCTACATGCTGTGACCTTGAGGACATGTAGTGCCTGTGCTCCATGATGAATCGTTCTGTTGGGAGAACATTGTGAAATCCAAATAAGAAAGTAATACTAGCTAACAATGGGTGCCCTTGCTCTGCCAGTCATTGCTCTAAGCACTTTACATATACTAATTTAATCCTTATAACTACATCAAGTTGGTAGTGTTATATCTGACTTACAGATTAAAAAAAAAAAAAACCACAGAGAAATAAACTAAGTTGTCTGAAGTTACACAGCTAGTAAGTGGAAGAGCTTGGACCCAAATCCAGGTGTTCTGACCCCAAGCATAAGGTCTTAAACGTTTCTGAAATTGTCCCTTGTGTAACTAGCCAGTGTGTGAAAGTTACCGTCAAACCATTCAGGTGTGAGTGTTCTGGTTCTCGGGAAAGCAGTGGCACTTCCAGGCGGGTGACACCGCACCTTTGCTTTGTGAAGAGGAATGAAGTTGGGAATTGAATAGGGTCTCCCACATGGAGTAATGACAGGCTATCTCGGGACAGAGGTTTTGAAAGGCGGGTGAGGTTCAGAATGCAAGATCGGTTGATTTGTGTGAATGGGCCACAGAGGTAGAAATTGAGTTGGTAGACTAAAAGCTTGCTGCTTCTGTGTCTAGCTACAGCCACAATTGCAGCATTCTAATTATCCAGTAAGAATTGTCTGAATATAAGTATATAACAGTGGTTGGCAAACTTTGTCTATAAAAGGCCAGTAGTATTTTATGCTTAGATTTGGGGGAGAAGTGGTAAGATGTGATCTCTGAGAGTTGTGGAGGCTTCTGAGTCTGCTTTATAAAGATCTTAATACGAGTTTGGATTTTATATTGTCACCGTTATAAAGAAATTCTTTGTGATTTGAATAATACAAATATGTAAGGCCCACGGACTCTGGAGCCAGATTACACCACACTTACTAGCAATGAGACTTGGAAAATTAGCTAAACTTTCTTTGCCTCAGATTTCTCTTAAGGAAAACAGGAAAAAGAATACAGCCTTCCCTGTAGGGTTGTCAGGAATAACATATCTAGTAGGGCTTAGAACATTGCCTGGCAGAGTAAGCAGTCAAGTATCTCTTAGGTATTATTATCTGTACCTTGTGGTGTATTCCAGGATTTTCTATAGTGAATCCATATTTAATGAAAATTACATATATAAATCTATAAATCAAAAGTGTTGAAAATATAGTGAGAATATGAAATACTGTTAAAGAGAGTTGGGAAACTTGCACTTGCTGTTCTCATTCTGGGAGAGTTCAAGTGGAGGAGCATGATTCAAGTACAGCTGACTTTATAAGAGCAGAACTTGAGAAGTGACTTGAACATCCATGAGTAGGGACTGGTTAAACAGATCAGGAGTATCTGCATGGTAGGAAACAAAGCAGTAGTTAAAATGACCGCGGTGTATGTAAAAATACTGGTTTTGGAAGCCTTCTTCCACTGTGAATTGATCCCCTGCAGGGGTTCCTGTACAAAAGCAGTGAGGATCCTGTTCTCTCCTTTTCAGCATTTACTACTCTGTAGCCTTTAAATTGTGAAGCGTTCACTTCACTCTTGGGAGTGTGTTTGATCCTGATTTTTATTCTTCTGTGTGTGGAATAGAGCCCTTCAGATTTTAAAGGTTTATTCTAAATCATGAACGGAAAATTTCTAAAATTCACCCTGTACTCCAGTTCAGTTTGAGTTGGCATTGTGAGAACGTGCATCCTAAGTTTATTAATGCAGCTGTTAGAGTAACTTGTATGCGTTCTTTTCAGGCGTAGGTTACCAGCCCTAGGTGACCAGGCACTGTCACAAGTAAGCCCTCCAGTGAGTTTCAAACACTTAGGCCCACCTCAGAGAAGTGGAGTTGCTCCTGTTGCACCAAGATGTCTAGCTGCTCCAGTGAAGACAACGTGGTTTGTATTTCAGATTTAAAACAAAATCTGTTCTTGTCTTTTCTTGAGTCATATTTCTTTTCTAAATTGAATTTCATTTCACAGTGAATGCAAAGATTGTAAGCCTACAGTTCATGAGTTTGACAGTGATCTCTAAAGCTGTGTGAAAATTCACGTACAGGTTCTTTTGTGACCCTCCTTTTCGGTAAATGCTCAGGACTTGAATTGCTAGGTTACAGGGTTGATGTGATTATAACTTTATGAGAATCTGCCAGTTTTTCAGAGTGGTTGTGGTCTTATATATTCTGTCCCATTCTGTGTTTCTTGACCTCTGAAGTGGCATAAAAACACACATTTTTAAGCTATATGTAATTTGACTTAACAGAAAACACATGACTTACATAAAGATGTGGATATTCCTGCCACCTAAGTGGTATAGGCGATTTTCTTTAACTTCTTCCGTCTTAATGTTTTTCATCCTTGGAGCTAATGTTAACCACCTACAGAGATATTTTTCTGACATAATTATTTGAAAGTACTTGGAAAGGCATAAGGTAGTATAAACAAGGGTAACTTCATATATTTTTATAAATAATCATCAGTAGCAGTTCCATATTATTTTGATATATCTTTTGATACAGACATGCATAGCTTCAAGGTATGTTTATTTTAAATTTTCTCTTATAGTTTATAATTTATTCTTAAAGAATTATTAAATAAAATTAATAGTTATTTACTATTTACTTATATAAAACATTTCAAAAACATTTTACGGTGATTTAGAGATTAATTTATCAAGAAAAACAATTAAGGGATTGAGAAATACAGGTTGGTAGTTACAAAGTTGTCATGGGAATGCAAAATACAGCCTACAGAATATAGTCAAGAGTATTGTAATTAAGTATGTATGCTTCCAGGTGGGTTCTGGAAGTATCAAGGGGTCACTTTGTAAAAGTATATCATTGTCTAACCACTGTGGTGTGCACCTGAAACTAATATCAAACAATATTGAATGTAAACTGGAATTAAAAAATTAAATTAAAAAAAAAAGTGCTCCTGGGTGGAAAAAGAAAATAAAAGCCTTGGCTAAAAAAAAGAAATTATGTAGTCTGACCAGGGAGTAACACAGTGGGTAGACCTGGGACCCTGCAAGCCCAGGTTCCAAACCCCGAGGTCTCTGGCTTAAGCGTGGGCTCAATTGGTTTGTCGGCTTGAGCATAAGATCATAGACATGACCCCATGGTCGCTGATTTGAACCCCAAGATCACTGGCTCGAATCCCAAGGTGATTGGCTCAGCTGGAGGCCTGCGGTCAAGGCACAAATGAGAAGCAAGCATTGAACAACTAAAAAACTGCCATAACTGCAAGCTGATACTTTTTATCTCTCTCCCTGCCTGCCTGAGTCTCCTTCAAAAAAATTGTGTAGAAATACATAGAATTAAAGAAGTTTTGTGATTATTGTTTTGCTAGCAATAATTTACTTATGTGCTATTTATTAAAACAAAGCTTTGCTCATCAAGAAAATAGAAGTTTAATAAAAATAAAAAAAATAGGTTCTTAAGTGTATCATATTTTGTCCACAGAGTGGCACTGTTGGTGATTTAAAAATCAGAAGTCATGTAACGTGGTTCTTTGTGATGAGAAATATTCGCGGTTACAGCAGTTCTGGTGCCAGATTACCAGACTTGTCTTTCTACCCTGAGGCACACAAAAGGTTAAGCTTGATGGAAATGACTTCTTAAGTGTAGTTGGGTTAATGAGAAAACTGTTTTGCAAGTAGGTCTTTTCTTGTAACTATAGTAGTTATCTACAATGGACAAGTCCTTGAATACCACAGATAGGCTTTTGGAGTTTCTTGAAAGTGAAATTGAAGTCCTCAGTTTTTCTTTTGGTTCCATCATTTACATTTCCTTTTCATTTATTAATACATCTTCCTTAGATAAGAACTCATATATATACTTGTGATGATGATATTGGCGTTCTTTATGCATATGAAGCAAAAACAGCATTTACCCTTGTAAGTAATGTAAATTGACATTTGCCAAATATAGTAACATTTAACCATTTTAAAGAGAAAGGTTTAAGTTCTTTATATACTGTAGAGTGTCCCTAAACCATACTCAAGAAAAGATTACTCTTCTCAATCTGATTACCTCCTTTCAGTAAACAGTGAACATTTAACAATTTTACTTCCTCTTTTCCTTATATGGTAGGAAATGGAGAGCAATACTCATTTTCAGTGCAAAGCTCTTTAACGGTAGATCCTTCTGATACAATGTTATTTTCATACTCCTTTTAAGTAGCATTAATTGTGGCTATTATCATATTAATGTAAAAGTTTTTTTTTCTTTTACACAGACAGAGAGAGGGACAGACAGGACAGATAGACAGGAGGGGAGAGTGAAGAGAAGCATCAACTCCTCATTGCGGCACCCCAGCTGCTCACTAATTGCTTTCCCACATGTGCCAACCAGGGGTCTACAGCAGACCGAGTTACCCCTTGCTTAAGTGAGCAAACCTGGGCTCAAGCTGGTGAGCCTTGCTGAAACCAGACGAGCCCACCCTCAAGTCGAGGACCTCAGGGTTTCAAACCTGGGTCCTCCGTGTCCCAGTCTGATGCTCCATCCACTGTGCCACCACCTGGTCAGGCATAAAGAGTTTTGTTTTTGTTTTTTCATTTCATCTGTACTTTAAGACTTCTGAAACTGAAATTTGGTGAAAAAATATTTAAATAAATATAAAGTGTTTTTTATTCTTGTGTTCAGTTTGGCTATTACAGAAGTAAACCATTAATACTTAACATTTAAAATCTTAACAGCAAAGTGTTCCTTCTAACACATCGTATGAAGTACGAAAAGCAATTCGGGAGGCTTTGAGACATTGCCAGGTACAAAAGTTCTTGTCTGTCAAATATAGTGTTCTAAAATATTTATATTAAGCTGAAATGCTCTATCATATAAAGTATACAATCAATTGAAATTTTGTTTTAAATTACTTATGATGATCACCTTATTGTGATCATTTTTAAGTTTCTAGTTTAAATATATAGTATCTCCAGATGAAATTTTCAAACTAGTAATATGTAGATTTTACAACTTTTTTAAAGCCCGTAACTGATCAGATGTTATGTGTCTTTCATGTAGATCACTCAGTAGCGAGTTAATATTCCCTACAAAATTTTCAAAGGAAATTGGCTGATTTGGGTGAAATTTAGTGTTTGACTAAATGTGTTTTAAGATACCTCAATTGAAACAAGGTGACAGCCCACCAGTGTTTCAAAGAGTATATCTGACATAAGTTTGAGTGGATTTTGTCAAAATAGCATGTTGGTAGAGAGAGATTCATAGAAGTATGTAATTTTCAAGGATTTTGTGAGTTGCACTCCTAGAGGTAAATGAACATTTATAAATGTTTCTTAGCTATCAAGTGCCATGAATAAAATGAGCTGACATACTTTGAAAAGTAAAGACCGCCTATCATTGTTCTTCCTGAGAACAGAACTGGGATGCTGATCAGGTCTCCTGGGGAAGATGCATAGAGGGTGGGTGGGCCACAGGGGGCGGGAGTGGGCTCTGAGGTAGAGCAGGGCTGTGCTGGCCTGTTTTACAGAGCATCCACGATGAGGACCTCGGTGGACACTGCTCTGCCAGGGCCTCTGAGCAATTGTGCAGGACGTGGTGGGATGTATAGCTTCTAGGCTCAGAAGTGCTCAGGTCCCAAAGTCACAGCCCTGGCATGGGCCATAAGGACCCCTCTGCTTCTCCCAGTGCGTTAGCTCACTCCTTTGTTCAACTCCTTCCCTTTCTGGTCTAGACCACAAGGCGCAGCACTTCCATCTTTTCTTTCTGACCCTTGCCCAGCATGCTGTTTGGTAAAACCCCCGCCCTGCCCAGACTGGGAAGCCGAGGGGAGGACATCGCTGGGCCTGTCCACTGCCTGGTAATCCTTCAGCAGCTCTCTGGTCAGCTCCCTTTGCCACCCCCCACGTGCTCCAGGCACCCCCATCCTTGCCTCTTGTTTAATGGAATGGGGGATGTGGAGCAGAATCGCCCCAAGTCCTGACTCCTCTCCCCATAGCCAACAGACGTGTCTGGGATCCCTTCCTCTGTGAGGCTGACACCTGCTGGTGACCCTCTTTCCCTGTGCTCGGACACCTCCTGTCATGGGCCATCTCTCCTGTCCCTTCAGCCTCCGTGCTGTCACTCTCAGCGTACCGTCCCAGTCTCAGAATACCATTTTTAGCCTCCCATCCCCTTTCGCTGTCATCCCTCCTTCTTCCCTTGATAACCCAGCTCTTGGCTACCAGTTGTGCTCACTATCGAAGCATCTAACTTCCTGTTTTCTTTCCGGGTAGTTTAGAATACACTGTTCTTTCTGCTCTATGCCTTTCCGTGCATATTTTCCTAGTGGCACCACCTCATGTTTTAATTCTCAACGTAGACATTTGCTTTTCTGAAGAGACCTGCCAGCCTGGATTAGACCTTGTCTTCTGTGCACGCTAGCCTCCTGTTCTTCCCTGTATCATACCAGGCATTGTAGTAATGTTAGTAGGCAGTTTGAGCACTATTGGACCATTGATCGCTTGGTAATGCTATTGGGTTAGTATGAGCATCATGCTGTAGCACCTTGCTTTGCCCTCAAGAGAACTCGGAGATCTTGATACCTACTCTCTCCACAAGGAGATTAAACCGCTGCTCCAGGCTGTTAATGACATTTTCTGTTGAAATCATCTCTCTACTTGTCTGTCTCCAGCTAAAGTGGGAGTTCCTTAGGACAGGAGCTGGTTGGTTGGTTTTTCCTTCAGTCCCTGCTTCCCATTTCTAGCAAAGTAGTTGTGATAGGCGGTAGGCCCTCAGTAAATGTGTATTGGAATGAGATCGTGAGGAAATGGATCTGACTGTGATTTAAGTGTATTTTTTGCCTGACTGAAATTTCTCTGTCTTTCAAGAATCGTCAGGCTCTATCTAGTCACTTCCCTGATTGGCATGTAGGACATGTGTACTGGGTTATTGTTGATTGCATGAATTTAAAATGCTTTGAAGCCAAGAGTCACATCTGACCTAGCTGTCACTGTTCTTTCTGGAGTGGAATGCCTGTTAGTTTATGTCATCATCACATGAAAAGAGGTTCTTTGGCTTTTCAACCGATTTGAACATTTAATTCTTGAAATAGTACCTTCCTTGATTTAAAACGGCCCACGTCACATTTGTAAATGTGATGTGTTAAAGAAATTGTGGTATGTTTATGTTTCAGAATTAATACTTCTTAAAGCTCCTATAGGACATGCAGTAGTGACGTAGGAGTTTGGGGCTTCTTATGTGAGCCCGCTGGGCTCCATGTCGCCAGCAAGGAGGCATCAAGTAGAAAAGGACATTTCTGACAGCTGGAGAACTTTCTTTGTTACTAGCAGTCAAAATTTGGCTTAATGGTATGTTCTTATATGTTACTTTTATTTTGATGTACAACTTGCTAATAGATTGTCTTTTTACAGATCATCCAGGATACTGTTCAAAACCTGCATAACAAATTTACTGGCTTTAATAGAAAGGTTTCAAAACTTTACCGTTTCCATACTAAATTAATACGGCAAAAGCGTGTAAGTGTCCTAAAAGTTTTCTTACAGTTATAAAACTCTGGCTTTTGAAGAAGCCTGTTTATTAGAAGTGAGCAAGAGCTAATAAGTCTGTGAGATTGCTGGGCTGAACCATACTTGAAGTAGCAACAGGCTAAGAAGAATGCTGAAGTTAGGATTGGGAAACGTATTGACAGTGGGCATTTTTATGTTTGTAACCATAACGTATAAAATGCAATTAAAAGGTAGCTTTAAAAGGAATAAAAGTCATATTATCAAATAAAATATTAGTCTTTAATAATAGAAAGCAATGATGCCTGGATAATAAGTATTAATGTATTTACTACTTGATTTCCTTTTTTGCTCATTCACAGTTTTATTATGCTGGCTCTGTGTCGTTTCAGAGGCCACTAGGCTATGCATACAATCATCGTTACCAGCTGTCCAGAAAGACCAAATGGCAGAAAAGGAAGGAGGAGGATCCACCTCTTCCTGCTTCACTCTCTGGCAGTGAATGCTATAGCCCAATTTCACCAGTAAGAAGGCCAACCCCCAACCCCCAGGAAAACCCTGCAGGAACATACTATCAGTCACAGGATTCCCAGCTCTGGGATCATGAGTCACTCGAGGAGCGGGACACACGCCTTAGCCAGAATCCGATACTTCGTCCATTCTGCACAGTACCATATCCTTCACGCCTGCCACGTTACACATGCAGTGGTCCAGATGCAGATCCAGTGCAGGGCACCTCTTCCATGCACTGCTGGGCCAACCCAGTGGAGCACAGCACCACCAGCGGCTTGTCAGCTGTCCAGGCTTCCACATTAGCCCCTGCAGCCATGCTCAACCAGGGAATATCCCCTCCAGCACACAACCCTGAGGAGATAGCTTACCCGCCTTTGCTGGAGAGTGAGCGTCTCGACCGTGCTGCCTCAGCTCTCCACAACACAGCTGACTGCGGTGAGTATCAGACAATATGTGTGACAAGTAGTGCTATTTGACTACATGTCTCAGTATCCTCGGTGCAAGCTAGTGGAAACTGTTTGTTTCCTGCTCAGAGGGCTGTTTTGAGGGGTACTCATACTGAGGACTTACATTCATTGTGTGTTGTGTGACAAACATCAGGTTGTTTCATCTTTTGTTTTTCTTTACCCTTTTCCTCGGTTAATACTCAAAATGTCTGTGAAATGACCAGAGCCCAGATGATAAGAACAGAAAGGGTCACCTTTGTCTAATTCACACACAAGAATGATCAAAATTGTGTTGATGGTCATTGGTTAGAGAAACTGATCTTCCTAGGAAATTAAAAAAGCCACTTCTAAGTATTAAAAAGTAAAGAAAAAGAAATTTGAAAATGCTCTAAAGCAGGGGTCCCCAGACTTTTTACACAGGGGCCAGTTCACTGTCCCTCAGACCATTGGAGGGCCGCCACATACAGTGCTCCTCACGCTGACCACCAATGAAAGAGTTGCCGCTTCCAGAAGTATAGTGGGGGCCGGATATATGGCCTCAGGGGGCTGCAGTTTGGGGACGCTTGCTCTAAAGTCTATTAAAAATAAATTATATTTACCTGAAACCTGTGCACTCTTGATGAATGTCATCCTAGTAAATTTAATATTCTACATAAAAACTTTAAGGAACATTTTAAAAGCCACTTCTGTTACCATACACTAAAGAGTTGAATGTTCTGATGGAGAAATGAATACTTGTCTAGACACAGAAATTTCAGCACTTAGTGAACATCACAGCCAAAACTTGGGAGTTATGAGCATTTCAATTGTTTCCTGTCTTATTTATTTTTTCAACATTAAACCTTGAGTCAAAATAGCTATTACTATTACTGTGTAACTGAACTTGAAAGAAGTCTTGAATATAAAGTTATAGTTACTTCTGACCTAGTTAAGTAGAACATAACTCTTGTTTTTTTCAAAATTCAGATAAGCATTTAAGTCTCGAGAGACAGAAATTTAAAGAGTAAAATGCTTAAAATATTTATAGTGAGGCCCTGGCCGGTTGGCTCAGTGTTGGAGCTTTGGCCTGGCGTGCAGGAGTCCCGGGTTCGATTCCCGGCCAGGGCACACAGGAGAAGCACCCATCTGCTTCTCCACCCCTCCCCCTCTCCTTCCTCTCTGTCTCTGTCTTCCCCTCCCGCAGCCAAGGCTCCATTCGAGCAGCATTTTTGCCTGGGTGCTGAGGATGGCTCTGTGGCCTCTGTCTCAGGCGCTAAAATGGCTCTGGTGGTGACAGAGCGACGCCCCAGATGGGTAGAGCATTGCCCCCTGGTGGGCGTGCTGGTGGATTTCAGTCAGGCGCATCCTGGTCGGGCGCTTGCGGGAGTCTGTCTGACTGCCTCCCCGTTTCCAACTTCTGAGAAATTAAAAAAAATATCCATAGTGAATACATGGGACAGATTCAGTAAAGAATTACTTTGGTTCTCAAAGATAATGAGGTTTTTGCCCTGGCCGGTTGGCTCAGCGGTAGAGCGTCGGCCTAGCGTGCGGAGGACCCGGGTTCGATTCCCGCCCAGGGCACACAGGAGAATTGCCCATTTGTTTCTCCACCCCTCCGCCGCGCTTTCCTCTCTGTCTCTCTCTTCCCCTCTCGCAGCCAAGGCTCCATTGGAGCAAAGATGGCCCGGGCGCTGGGCATGGCCTTGTGGCCTCTGCCTCAGGTGCTAGAGTGGCTCTGGTCGCAACATGGCGACGCCCAGGATGGGCAGAGCATCGCTCCTGGTGGGCATGCCGGGTGGATCCCGGTGGGGCGCATGCGGGAGTCTGTCTGACTGTCTCTCCCTGTTTCCAGCTTCAGAAAAATGGGAAAAAAAAAAAGAAAAAGATAATGAGGTTTTTGAAATATATTGATTAAAGTGAATAAATGTAAGCAATTATAAAAGTAAGTTTAGGGAATTCCCATTGTATATAGCTAGTAAAATAAACCTTCTCTAGCCCATGTGGAGAGAGATTGAGAAAAAATTCATTGAACCACTTGGAGTAATAGCTTAGTTTAGATTAAGGTAATTAATCCAGGTAACAGCTCTTTTGCAGTATATACCTGTGGCCAAAGAGAACTCAGTTGGCTCAGTCTGTGTTATGATCCTTGAAGCTTTATGGTAACTTCTGAAGCTGCTTTTGTTGTCTGGGAGGTCAGATGGGACACTCATGGGTAGCCGTCATCACGTCATCTTTATCGAAGCTGTCACTGGATATTAATTACACTTGGAGTCCTGGGTCCTTGCAGGGGTACTGAGCAGATGGTTCCAGGAATGAGACCATTACTCCCTAGCACCTCTTCTTTCGTGATGATGATCAGGTCAAGTTTGATTTGTCTTTTCCCCCATTGAAGGTGCAAGTTCAGCAGCTGAAACGCACTCAGATATGCCAGGAAAAGTGCTCTCTGCTGACCCTTCAACTTGGTCCGGAGAGGAAGTGACCCTGTTTCTGAAACAGAGAGATCCTCAGACACTCACACCTGTCGAGGATGTCTTCAGGCAACGTGTAATGCATCTTTTGATCTGATTTTCCTGTCATGATGTTTTTGACCTCTGTGCAGGCTCTTCAGTTGGATACTGATCATTGTGGATGGTGGGGAGCCCTACGAACTGATTTCTCCTATGTGGAAAAGGTTACTTTGCTCAAAGTTAGATCCTTAAGTGGTAGAGGCGGGATCTGTGCTCTGTGTGGGTACCCGGGTACCTGAAACACTACAAGTCCTCAGGCTGTCAAGAGCAGATGAGTCGGCATGGTCACTCACTGGCAGGTGTTGTCTTCTCCTCTGTAGTGACAGCCACGACTCCCCTCAAGGGTGTCGTCCTGTTATGACGCCTGAAGAATCCAGCAACTGATTCCATTTGATCAGATCTGTTAACCCTGTGTGGTTCCTGACAGTTCGGGATGCTGATAGCCTCATGCCATTTATAAAGAAACATCATGGACTAAGTTTTTATAAGTTGTAATGTCTAGTTTTACTTAGAGTAACAATATAAAAGGTGCCTAAGAAATGCAGTACTGTATAGGATTTCAGATCTTTTCAGACAGTGATAATATGATTCAGTAAAGTTTTCTTTTTAAACTAGATCTCATCAAAAGTAATATATGCTTCAGCAGCATTAGTTGGTTAATACAATAAAAAATTTAAGGAGGATGCCTGTGTCGTGTAATATTTTTAAAGTTTTTTTTTATGGGTAAAATTAGTGGGTACATATCCAATATACCCTTTTTAATATGGTAAGGAAATGAGTAATTGGTTTTAGCATCATTTTAGCTTCAGGTGGTTAACTGATTAGCTTTCAACATAAAGACAATACTGTATAGCTCATTACAGTTTGCATCGATGCTGACCTATTCTTGTTCCCAGCCTTTCTAAGAAAGTTAATGACCTTCTGAAATTTATTCCTACCATTCATAGTTTTTACTCTTTTTGTCATAGCTATGCAGTATTTTTTTCAACATACAATATTTAAAATACAGAAGTTAGACATGTAGGCTTTTTTAGGATGTTAGGTTAAATATCCTTTTCCTTAAAATTTGAAGTAAATTTACAAATGATCAATTGATGCTTCATCTGTATAAATTATGTCTGACAGTTTTCATAAAGCAGATGCATGCTCAGAAAATACATATCTGGAATGACCTGCCTTCTAATTGGTGTTACCTGTTGTTATATATGAGGACTAACCATTCTGACACAATATGAAAGCATTATTAATGATTGTCATTTCTTTCTCTCTGAAGGACATTGATGGGAAAGCTATGATAATGCACCAGCTTGATAATACGATAGAGGATATGGGGCTCAAGCTGGGACCAGCTTTGAAGTTGTGCGACTGCATTGAAAAGCTTAAAGAAGAAAAATGCATTGACTTGTAAAATGTTTCTGTAGATTTAGATTGTGTTTAATTTGGGGGAGACCAATACTACTTGTGTAAATCATTTTGCTGCCCTGTGAAATTTTTGTGTTGTGAAAATACCTGCTATTTTAAAGCTTTTCAAATATTTTGCCTAAGCTTGGGTTTTTGACTAGCCATTTACAGTTTACATCTCTGAAAATTCTTATGTCCCAGTTTTTGAAAGAAGTGCATTCTTCTTGGCCTGACCTGTGGTGGCGCAGTGGATAAAGCGTTGACCTGGAAATGCTGAGGTCACCGGTTTGAAACCCTGGGCTTGCCTGGTCAAGGCACATATGGGAGTTGATGCTTCCAGCTCCTCCCCCCTGTCTGTCTGTCTCTCTCTCTCTCTCTCCTCTCTAAAATGAATAAATAAAATGAAATTAAAAAAAAAGAAGAAGTGCATTCTTATGGATACTGTTTCATTATATTTACATTTTACTCTATATCTGATGTATGCACAAGTAAATCTTCAGAATTTAATATGGTACTGTGCACTTGTTCAGAGATAAAGATTAACCTAGATATAGCAAAATGTTTGTATTCTGTAAATGTGCACATCATTTGCCATCACTGATACCTCTCAGCGCAATCTCAGAGTGTCCCTGCAGAGAATTTCTCTGTCCTGAGCAATGTCTCTAGCTAATTTGCATTCTCAGCCATTTACTAATCATTGGAAGGTACATTAGTTCGATTTGTCACTTTGGACTTTAAGAATTAGAACTTTCAAGCCATACACGTTCATTGTTATTATTTCATTATTTATTACCTTGTTGTATCATGTAACATTTATTGTAATGTGTATCAGCTATGAGAATTGGTGGTAATTGTATTAGCTATTTGTTGTGAATGCCAGTAAATGTTCACCAGGGGCCAGAATGAACATTCTCTGTTTAGAAAACCAAGTGACCTTTATATTTATAAACAAATGTGACAGTTGACTGGGCATATGTGATCTGAAGAGGAGTTTTCACTTTTTTTGTGTTATAAAAAAGCTTCTACTTTACTCTCTCAATCTCAGATTGTTTGATAGAACATTCTGTATCTAGTTGAACAGCCCTGAGGTGTTGAAGCAAATGCTATATTGTACAGTTCTCAGATTTTAAAATATAATAAAGTTAAAAGACACTCTAGTAAGGTGGTAGTTTTATATGTCCCAACACTTGAGTTATAACCTTGACTTTATTCTACAGGTCAATGGATTCTTGGGAAGAAAGCTGGCTTCTTGTAGGGGCCTGAACAGGAACCCGGGGAACTGGCGGGATTAAATCAGGGAGCTCTGTCTGTGCTGGAATCCTCAGTTACCTGAAATGTCACCAATGACATGAGTGTGCTAGACAATGCCAGTGCCCCCAGAGGCCGTCCCACCTGAGTCCAGGCACCTGCTGGCAATTCTGGCTGCTGCTTTACCAACAGGGCTCGGAAGCCATACTGCCCGTCTGCCTCCACCTGTCCCAGCCTGCGTGATGGCAAGGCCTTCGAGGCTCAGGGTTGTGGTTGAATCACCTTCAGGTTCTGACCCTCGGCCCACCCACACCAGGTGCTGCTGCTGATGGAGTGTCTTAGAGGACGTGCTCTGTGCCTGGGAACCAGAAAACGTCCTGCTCTTGCTTCTGAGCAGCCTGTGTTTTAGGTGACTGAAGGGGACAGGGCCGTAACAGGTCAGGGGTCATGCTCAGGTGACTGTAATGGGGTGTCCGTTTGCCGTCTGAGACATGGGTGATTCAGAACCACTTGTTCTTCACTGTCTGGTTTGTGAATTACTATTTATTTTATCCTCCTGTGAACTTGCCAGAATTTAAAGACAATATTTCCCCTAGTTTTGCCTCAGTCCAACCTCAATCACTGTCTCCAGTAGATCTGCAAACTGGAGCACTGAAGTCCCATGGACACATAAGGCTTTTGTTGGTGTGATATCTGATGGTTGGAGTGTCTTCTTAGAGAATGTGTTTCAGAGAAGAATTTCCCAAATGTTTAAAATCAACCCCCTCTGTGAGCATGAAAGTACTGTGCACTTATGTAGTGTCATTAGAAATAAAAAATACAGCATCACTACCAGAAACAATGGAATAGGGGAAAAGTGCTGCTTTCTCAAGCTGCAGAAGAGAGTGTACTCCCAGGTAGCCGAGGAAATGTGCCTTTCATTGACATTTCAGGGGTGGTTTCTACAGTGTGAGGCTGGGACTTGCTTTTGTCTGTAATCATTGGAAGGCACATTTTCCAATGATTTTCCTCATTTTCCAATGAGGGGCACCACAGCCCCTCATTCTGGGGCTGACCAGGAATGAGTGGGATCTGGGGGTGAGAAGCAGGCCAACCATGGCCCTCTGTCGGAACGCTCCCTCCAGACGTCCCCCTCTTGTCCAGCAGCTTGATGGAGTTGAGCCTTGAACTCACCTCTCGCAAGCACGCACTGACTCACTGGAGCTTGTCCACCCTGCTACAGAAGGGCCGTGCTCCTCCCCTCAAGCTGCCTAGAAATCACGGAAGGGACTCAGCAACACTCCCAGAAAGGAGAGCCCGTGGGGCTTGTGGTGAGGCATGCTTGTCAGTGTTCTGTGCCTTGTCTTCAGCTGGAGAACGAGAGCACTTAGTTAAACTGATTCGTTTGGGGCAGTAACTGCTCAGAGGCAAGGGGGGGGGCAGGGCAGGCTTATGGCCTCAGCAGACCCCGCTCCACCATTGACCTCCCCACTCCACATGCCTGGGCTGCTCAAGTCCCCTGATGTCCGGGGAGGGGGCTCCTAGTCCACGAGGCACAGCAGTCAATCCAATGGGAGCAGGCTGCACATGCCGCACGTTAGATTTCTGTAAGATGAGAGAAGTTAAACTCTGACACTTAGTGTATGGACTGACTAAAGTGTTTCGAAGTTCTGGGTGGTGGTGGACATGTGAACATGCCAGCCCTTCTAAGTTCTCCCCTGTGGTTAGAGGCACAAAGCTTGGAAGCAATGTTTTCCACACTCCCTTCCAAGTGGGCTGGGCTCGATTCTACCCAAAGTGGGAAGGAGGACGGGAAGGAGCAGCAGTGTTTCACCACGGGCTTCTCAGGACAGACCTCTGGGCATCAGAGGCAGATGTGGGTTTGCCTGGCTGGCTTTCTTCTTGAGAGACACCCACTTGAGTCATGCAGAGAGCTAAATCCAGGGAGGGGTCTGTCCTTTGACCCTTCCCCACCTGGATCTCTGGAAAATTCTTCTCCTGCTTTGTTCCCCTGCCTTCCAGCAGCTAGGTAAGCTTCTGGTTCTGTACTACACCATGTTTGTTCTGAAGACTAGAATGACCTTGTGTCCCTCCTCAAACCCTGACTGGAGTCCTCCCTCACAATGTTGTCCTGCCCACTTTTCTGAGAGAAGAGTGGAAGTTCCACAGGGAGGAGCCTTTAATTTTCCTCATTTCAACAAAATATTACATTGAACGAAATGCAATAATTTGTGTGATGTGCCATTTCTGTATGAACCAAATGGAAAAGAAGAATTCCCCTCATTTTACCAACTTCATAGATGTTATGATGTGAAAACTGGGTGGCTTAAGATGCATAAAACGTTAACTCTGAAAAGCTGGACTCTGGCCACTTATGTATAAAGGTGAACACAAAGGAACTGAGAACTGAAGGCTAACAAGGTAAGCCCAAGTGTACAGCAAGAGAGACCAAACTGGCCTGAGGTTTGTAAGAACCACGGTAAAATGAAAACGAAAGCAATCTAATTGGTCTGCCCCCAAAGTCAAAATTAGCAAGATTTTCAAATGTGAGTCTATGTCATACCGTAAACAAACAGCCTTGCCACGAATGTACATTTTACCTTCTGGTATCAGCTAATGCTAGCTAGGATGAAGGCATCACAGTCATCAAGACATTAACTATTTTCCTGTGTGCAGCAATGGAAAGAGAGCAAGCTGGAGTGATTATATTGGTAGATGAACAGTCTTAAAGACATGTTATCCAAGGGCCATGCTTGGAACTTGTTTAGATGCTGATTAGAAGAAGCCAACAGTAGGAAGGCATGTGTGAGAGATCCAGGAAAGATCATTTACCCGGTGGTTACTAGGTAGTATTAAAGAGTTACTCCTTTATGACAGTGGTGTTCATGGTGTTATAATTTTGATTTGAAGGAGGGGCCTTATATCTTAGAAATGCATGCTGAACTTTTACAGATGAGATGATATTTGGGACTGTTTATAGGGAACGGGGTGTATAGGTGGACTGAAATGAGCTCCGTGTTTTTATTTGTAATGACCAGATGATGAATACACAGATCCTTGTACAGATCTCTGCATTCTTTCATATGTTTGAAAATTCCCATAATAAAATGTGTAAGAAAAGTAGTATTCAGAATTTGAAGACAAATGTCCTTATTTTTTTTTTAGAGATGTCTAAAATAAAGCAAAATTTTCAAACGTATGCAGCTACCCATAGGAAGCATTCAGCCTTTGGTCCTGATGCAGCACTGTAAGGTTCCCATTGCACCACAAGAGGGTGAAGTAGAACTGCTTTATAGGAATTTCAGCCTTTAGCCCCCTGCTGTGCTGAGCAGCTGCAGTCTCAGAAATCCTTGGAATTGATTCATGTTCACATCAGTGAATAGATCTCAACCTTTTCAGTATTTGTAAAATATACGTATACATTTGTAGGCAGAAATACTGTAATATGCACTTGAATGGTAAGCCAGCCAAGAAGAGAAAGCAGGATTTATATATTTGCATACAGTGAAGACAGCTGTACCATGTGACAGCTTTTATAGCAAATGCTTTCGGTGTAAGTTACTGATAATATCAGGAAGTAGCAGAGTGGAGAAGCAGCAGGCGAGCTGGGCACAGGGAGAGGCTGCGCTGCAATGTTTCTCATGCACCAGGCGAGGGCGCCAAAGGGCAGCTGTGATCAAGAGTTCAGCCTTTGGTAGTAGCAGCACTGCATTGTTCCCACTGCTCCATAGAAGAGCGGTGAAGGGCAGCTTTAACACTGTGCTTTGAGGAAGAAGGGCAGGTACAGCCGGAGTAGTGGGCAGAACCACAAAGGGTGGGAGAGGCATTGAAAACAGCAGCCCTTCCCTATGGTTGCCTAGAAGAGGGGCTGGCCATGGAGATGGAATCTCGGCTGTACACAATCTGAGTTATGGCACATAACGGGGTGTAGGGGGGAGGTACGGGCATGTGAGAAACTGAAGCTGCCTTGGGAAGAATCCGAGCGTCATGGCCTATTCAGAACATAGTGGGCAGAAGTAAGTGGCCTGCCTCTGTCTTTCCCACAATGTCTCCTGTCTCCTCCAATTCCTTGTTGGACTCACTATTCTCTGTTCTAAAACACAATTCCCTCTTTCCCATGACTTATATGCCCCTAGTGTTCCACTGTTCTCCATTCTCGCCCATGATGACCTGTCTTCACTACACTTCTTGCATTTCCACATTACATTATGTACCCAGAATTTCCCATAGCAGCTGTAATAATCTTCCCCTACACTGCTTTGTTTTTTCCACAATTCTCTTTCCTATAACCTATGTGTCATTAAGGGGTTTGAACCCACACCTTGGTGTTTTCACATGACCCTCCAAATGAGCTAACCTACCAGGGCTGTTTCTGGCCTTTTTCTACTCATCAGTCTCAGTGGCCCATGGTTAATATTTCAGGCTGTGTACACTGATTGGAAGCCACACACTGCGTGGCACATACCTGTTCAGCATGTGTTCTTGAGCACCTTTCGTGTACGAGGTGTCCCATGAGAGACTACACACACTGAGCCTCTCTATCCCACGGGAGACAGAGAAAAACCACAAGTGATTATGTTCTATTCCACATACTGAGGAGCCTATGAATAAAAACAGTAAAGAAGGTACAGGAGGTTTTAGGTAAGGTGTCCTGGATGTCTCCCTGAGAATGGGTGTTGCCAGACTGGAACTCAGGGGAGGAACAGATAGTAACCAGTGGGCGTGGCCCTGGTAGGATGGGTGTGGCCAGAATAAAATTAAGGGTGAGGTTTTGTCTGTTTGGGGATGCCCAATGTAGAATTCAGGGGCAAGCGTCTAGCAGGATGAACATAGAGTAGAGTTCATGTGAAGAGCCTTGGCTGACCCGGTCTAGTGCAGTGCAGCCTGCCTGGCCGTGGAGGTTCAGGTTGAGTGGCTGGCAGAGATAATAATGTTGGAGAGCCATTGAGGATTGCAGCCCTTCCTAGTAGTTGTCAAGAGAAGTGCTGGCAATGGATTTGGTTGCTCGGCTATAAATAATCTGGGTTACAACTCATAAGGGTTGTAGGTGGGGGCATGGGCATGTGTGGAAAGTGAAGCTGTCATGGGAAAATTCCCAAGCATCCTATAATATTCAGATCATAGTGGACAGAAGTGAGCAGCCTGCCTCTGTCTCTCCCCAGTGTATCCCTTCTTTCCCAATTCCATGTTACTGCACCATTCTCTGTTCTGACTCACAGTTTCCACTTTCCCACAACCCATACGCTTGTACTGCCAGAGTTCTCCATTCACGCCCATGACCACCTGTCTCCATCACACTTCTCTCATTCCCACAATACACTATCTATCCACCACTTCCCAGAGCAGCTGTAATCTTTATCTTTCCCACAATGCTTTGTTTTCCCCACCATTACCTTTTCCTATACCCTTTGTGTCCTGGCCTGGGACTGAACCTACCACCTTGGTGTTTCCTGATGATGCTCTAACAGGGCTAACCAGCCAGGGCCGTTCCTGCCTTTCTTCCTACTCCTCAGTCTCTGTGGCCCTCGGTTATGCATCAGGCTGTGTCCAGTGATGTGAAGCCACGCACTGGGCTGTACTTACCCACTCAGCACCTGTTCTTCAGTTGCTTCCCTGTGTCTGGTGTCCTGTGAGGCACTACACACAGTGAGACTCTCCATTCTGCTGAGAGACTGAGAAATCCACAAGTGATTATATTCTATTCCACATACTATGAAGCCGATGAAGGAAAACAGTCAGGAGGGTGCAGGATGTTTAGGTAGGTGTCCCAGATGCCTCTTTTGGGGCTGAGATAACACTTGAATCCAGACCTGGAGGAAGTATAGCACCAAACCATGAGAATAATCAGGATGAAAAGAGAGGTACAATGGCTTGTGTTGGGGTGAACTTGAGGTGTAAGAGAGAAAGAAGCTGGGCTAGCTGAGGGATTGGGTGGAGGCTGCAGTTATCAGCCAGGCCCCTTTGTGGAGGTTGTAGGGGTGCTGGCTATTTCCACAGAGGGTATTTACTTGACCACAAGCGTATTTAAAGAGCACCGTGCTTTGTGACTTCCAACTCTGCATTCATCACATGCAGCCTAGAACCTGTCAGCCACCAGGGTGTTTGCAAATGAAAAAATGATTCTGACACCTTTTCCATAGGACTCTCACTGGTTCTTGGAAATTGTGTTTTTGAAATGATTATGCAGCCCATCAGGATGTCTCTTAGCAGGAAGAATGTTTGCATTTATTCTAGTGATAACTCACTCTCTCCACCCTCTGGGAACCATGTGTCATATTCTGTGAAAACACAACTTGAAGGTGTCTTTCTTTCAAATGGGGGTGGTTTTCCCGTCTTTGGGGACCTCTTGGAATTGAAGGCAGGTGGCCCTGAAACCACAAAAAATTAATGGTGACATCATTACTAAATGCAACTTTTCTGGATCATTCTAGACACCTGCCAGGAATTGATACCATAACAATCCTCTCTCTCTTCCTCTCCCGGTTCTGTTGCTGGCACAATCAAAATCCATATTGAAACTGGGGCATGCAGCTTGAATGAGATTGAATCTATTTCAAAATTACAGGGAGAACTGTGAGAGGGCTGTGGCATGGCCCTGAACACATATTCTCTGACTACATTTCTCATGCTTTAGAATCGCGTTCTTGCCTTCCCATTTCCTCAGTGTCAGGAGAGAGCATCCCACAGGCTCACTGTCATCATCATGGTACAGCATGTCCCTGAAGGTCCTTTCGGTGCTTAGAGAAATGGCACATGAGCATGCTCTTGGGAATGCAAGTAAGTATTCCTTCTATATTAGTGATTTTCAAATAGTTTGCCACAGAAAATTTTAAAATGTGCAATACCAATGTATTTAGTAAGGGGCACTGAACTATTTGCCTTAGACAGTCAAATGAAAAAGAATGACAATAGCCAACACAACAATAGCCATCTGGTGAGAATAAATCAAAATTATACCTATACTTTTTTTTTTGTCAGATCAGTGCCCTTCAGAATATTAATAGATTGTGTGCCATAAATGTCAAAATGTTGAAAGTCACTGTTCTAGACCAAATATTAGCAACTATTTAGATGCTGCAATGTAATGTCAGGTCCAAATCCTTTTTAAAGGTAGTAACGTTGTTGTAGCTGATCTTTCAGTCATGCTTGGATTCTGTCTGAACAGCACTTGTCACAAATTTTTGCTCTCCGGTAAACTTATTGATTCCAGAAGGCAGCCAAGCAGAGAAGCAGCAGGTGAGCAGGACACAGGGAGCAGCTATGGTGCAATGATGCTTATTCACCACGAGATGGCGCAGCTAGCAGCTACCATTAGTAGGAATTGAGTCTTTGGTCCTGCTGGAGCGCTGCAATGTCCCCATTACACCACATGATGACGCCAAAGAGCAGCTTTGATAGTAATTCAGCGTTTAGCCACCATCCTGTGTTGAGCAAGTGCAGTCTCAGGAATTCGTGGAATTGATTCAAGCTCACATCACTGCCTTGCTTTCCACCTTCCCATCATTTGGGAAAATACTTTAATATGCACTGGAGTTGCAGGCTAGCCAGGTGTCTGTAGCCAAGCAGGATACTATTAACTGTGGACACTGCAGACTGCTCTGCCATGTGACAGCTTTTACAGCAAATGCTCCCCAGTTAAGATACTAACGATGCCCGAAGGCTGCATAATGGAGAATCAGCAGGCTAGCAGGGCACGTGTAGCTGCTGTTTTGCAATGTTGTTCAATCACCACCAGGTGGCGTTTAAAAGCAGCTCCCATTAGGAGGAAATCAGCCTTTGGTCCTGATGCGGCACTGCAATGTTCTTACTATAACACAAGAGGCCGTAGAAGAGCAGCTTTGATCCTATCAAAATATCAGCTTTTAGCCACCAGACTATAGTGAAAAGAGTGTGTGAAAGAGGAGCTTTGTAAGGAATTTAGCCTCTCGTCCCCACACTGTGTTGAGCAGCCACAGTCTCAGGAAAGTTGCAGTTGATTCATGCTCACATCATTGCCTAGGTCTCCACCTTCCCATCAGTTGGCAAGATAAAAATTATACATGTGTTTATTTGTAGGCAGAAATACTGTAATAATTCCTGCAGGTCAGTCCAGTGTCTGTGGAAAAGCAGGATAGTATTTTATTTTAAATGATTTTAAAATATTCATTTTAGAAAGACAGGAAGGGAGAGAGAAAGTGATACTGGAAGACCAGTCTGTTCCTGTATGTGCCCTGAGCAGGGATAGAACCAGCAACCTCTGTGCCTTGGAGTGGAGCTCTATCCAATTCAGCCAGCCAGCCAGGCCAGCAGGATGTTAATTTCTGAAGACACAGCAGACTGCTGTACCATGTGACAGTTTTTACAGCAAATGCTCTTTTGTAAAGTTTACAATGATTTCAGAAGGCATCAGTATGGAGCAGCAGCAGGTGAGCAGAGCACATGGAGTGGCAGTGCTGCAGTGCTCCTGTTGCACCACAAGAGAGCGCCAAAGATGTCAATGTTCCTATTGCAGCACAGGAGGGCGCAGAAGGGCAGCTTTAACTGAAAATCAGCCTTTGTCCCCACGCTGTTTTGAGCTGTGACAGTTTCAGGAATCCCTGCAACTGATTTATGTTCACATCACTGTCTAGGTCTCCACCTTACCTGCAGTTGGTAAAATAAAAATTATGTGTGCATGTGTGCGTGTGTGTATGCACACAAGTGTGTAGGCAGAATTACTACAGTAATGTTCACTAAAGTTGCAGGCCAGCCAGGTGCCTGCATCAAAGCAGAATACGATCTTGTGAGGACACTGCAGACAGTTGTGAGGTATGACAGCTTTTACAGGAAATGCTCCCCAGTAAAGTGACTGATGATGCCAGAAGGCAGCAAAGTTGAAGAAGCAGCCAGTGAGCAGGGCGCATGGAGCGGTTACACGTTAACCATCTTTGTGCACCGCCAGAAGATGGTGCAAAGGGCCACTTTGATCAGAAATTCAGCCTTTGGTCTCCACGCCGCGCTGCAATGTTTTTATTGTACCACCAGATGGTGCCAAAGGACAACTACAATAATTCTGCCTTTAATCTCCACGCGGCCTTGAAATGTTCCTATTGAACCACAAGAGGACGGCAAAGGACAACTTTAAAGAGAATTTTGCCTTTGGTGTCCAGGCGGAGTTGCAATATTCAATTAAAACCACGAGATGGCTCAAAATTGCAGCTTTAATAAAATTCTGCCTTTGGTCTTCACGCGGCATTGCATTGTTCCTATTGCATCACAGGAGGGCGCCAAAGGACAGCTTTTATGAGGAATGCAGTCCCAGCTTGTATTAGGCAGAGGCAGTCTCAGAGGTCTCTTTTCCATCAGTTGGAAATATATATATATGTACACACACACAGACACACATTTGCACGCAGAAATTCCGAAATATGCATTGAAATTACGGGCCAGCCAGGAGTCTTTAGAAGAGTGGGATACTATTTTCTGCAGACACTGTGAACAGCTCTGCTATCCCAACTAAGTCTGGGCTTACTTACACTTTAGCCAAGCTCTGCAAGAGCCTTTTTGTTAGCACTTCATGATTGCATGGCTGCATACAGATCCAGGGCACTGTAATTGCAGTGCCCAGGCCTGCACATTCCTAAGCAGGGAGCTGGTCCCAAAGTGATAGGAGTGTGTGAAGTGTCAGCTTTGCTGGTGGCATCTGTGTTGTGACTGTCTGTGTGCACAGTCTGTATGAACCCACCACTGAAAGCCCCAGATATCTCTCTCTCTCTCTCTCTCTCTCTCTCTCTCTCTCTCCCTCCCTCTCCTTCTCTCTGCTGTGAGGACAAGCAAGAAGGCAGTCTCCACAAACCAGGATCTAGATCCACTGACACCTTGATTTTAGACTTCCCAGGCTTCAGAACTGTAAGAAATAAACATTTGTTGTTTAATACTGATAAATGTCTTAAGTTTTCCCTACACTGTCATATTTTTAAAATTGCAAATATCCCCCTTCCTGGGATCCTAAAAAGCTGTCCAGATGATTCTGATGGAGTCAGTGCCCAGACTGTTGTGACTGGGAACATGGCCTTCCCCTCTGTGGAACATCCCTGTGGGAACCCTGCGCATCTTGGGGAGTCCTGCTTACCCAAGAAGAGTTTCTCTTCTTATGCTCCCTGGAGATTTCTAGAACTCCCCTGAAGTACCTTGTCCTTTGTCACACCACATACCTTGTACCTATCAGTATGAAAGCCTCTGTCATAGGTAATAGGGTTTGGGAATTGTCACTTCAGACTCCCCTGCTAGTTCACGAACCTTGAAGGCAAGTCTTGCTCATTATGGCACCTCTGGAATCCAACATGCTTGGCATAGAGTGGAGTGTTCTGTGGATGCTGAATGAAATAAGATGTGGAAAGGTAGGTATGAGTTGGATTAGGAAGTTAGGAGGTCAGTGGTGACCGTGGTGACTCCAGAAGACATACTCACTGGTGACAGGCTGCTTCTGCTATGGCTGTGCAGACTGGGACCTACACACAAGTGTTTGACTGATGGGGCTGGCTTGATGGAATCATACCAGCTGGGCACACTCCTATCCCTGCCCTCTGCTTTGTGTGCTCAGCCCAGGGCAAGGACGCCATTTACCTCCTGATCTATCCCAAAGGTTCCGTTTGCAGCTTGCCAGCTGGAGGCACTGCATGTGCCAGTAGAGGCCCTGCTGCTGCTAGCTTCCACCTCCTGGGATTGGAGTCAGTGGTTGGAACCCTACTGAGTCATTTTATTTCTTCTCTGTGAAGGGGGAAAGCCTACCACAAAGTTAAACAAAGTAATTTACGCCACATATTTGGAAAATGTTCAAAGAGCCCAAGATGTTTCCATAGGTACCTCAAACTCAACACGTGCAAACAGAAGTCATCACCCCTCCCGGATGGACCTGTCCTCTCTTGTGTTTCCTTCAGTGACTACATCTGGTTGCCCAGGATAAGAGTTTCCCTGCAATATCCTCACAGGTCCTACTACTGGGTTCAAAAAGCTCATTCCAATCCTCTT